>NW_027270891.1:655000-840000 GCF_040938485.1 Diadema antillarum | reverse complement strand
CCTCAAAATAACATAAAGAGTGTCTTTGGTCATCGGCTAGGCAAAATGAGTTTAAGAAATATTTTGTTGCAGAAATTGAGAAGACAGCTGAATGAAAAAAGATCAAAGAAATGAAGACAAACATTGAAAATTCTGAATTCATTGTCCAACAAATTCAGGATCGTTTTTCTGCCACTACATGAATATTACTGAAAGTGATGAAACTATAATAAATGATGAGCTGTATAAGTGTGCTTTCTACGACCACTAATCTTTCTGCAGAATCATGATTTGAGAAATGCTCAGAAATTACGAATGGACATCCACTTGCCACACCCATATAGCAGACAGCCATGGAATTAAATCTAAACTCTTCCTTTTTTGGAAATTCACTTGAAAGAGGATCAAAATCTTTAAGTATCAAGTATGTTATCATAAGATGGCACACGATGGCTTTATCACAGGAAGTTCATGAAAATGAATCCTTCGCAGATATAAAATATTGAAAACAGCCTGACTTCCTGTTTATAACATCCCCTACCAAAGCACCTCTCAACATGCACTAAACATGCAAACGATGACAAGCAACACAATTTGTACTGTATACGCTATAATTTTTGCGTACATAAATTTTCGCGAATTGCCGCTGTCACACATTTTCGCGAGTGGTTAAATTCGCGATTGGGGGACCAGAGAAAATATGAAGTGGCAAAGAAAGTGTGAATTTTCAACTTACTAGCAAATAAGAATGATACTAGTTATACACTGAATGAAAAAAAAACTTACCAAACTCTGCGAACTAGTAAGTTAGAATTCAACATTTTTGAAGTGGTTAAGTCCATCGCGCTAGATTTCGGACGAGTGGTCCCCTTGCAATAATGGATTGGCTCTCTACAGTATTCGTAAGTAGACGTGGAGGTGCGTAAACAAGCTTAGCCAGTATGGTCTGTTCGGTAAGCCGTGACATGGCATACTAGTACTGAAATGTTCGTATCATCAAGGCAAGGGATTCATTTTGGAAGGTAATATTTTCGCGTGTTGTTAATTTCGCGAATAGCTCCCGACTCGCAAAATTCGCGAAAATAAAACCCCCGCGAAATATATAGCGTATACAGTAATTGAAACTGAATAGGCAGAAATTTGTCATGGGCTGCATCTCAACTCATATTACAAAGGAAACAAACATTCACTTTATGCCTCTCAAGTCCCATCTCCAATGAAAACTGATTTTCCCACAACTTAAAGTTGATTATGCACTAAAACAAACAAACAAAAATCCATGGAAAAATTAATGAAAACAAACATTCTTTGCTTCTTCGCTTTTTGTAAACAACAATAACTGACTTTTATCTAATGTCATCTACTGATCTGACATAGATATGGTCAGCAGCATACATGTAGGTATTAACACTTAGCAACAAATAAAAAGACAAAATGGGACTAGATGAACATCTGGTAAGGTTTATTAAGATGAGAGATCGGTGATATAGTATAGCAATGTGGGCCTTCCCTTACTATGTTTGTAAGTCTAAATTCATGGACACTGGCAAAAAGCATACCAAGGTAATAACTTAAAGGTGCTGTTAACCACTTGGACAGTGATTTAAAAAATGTTTGAGTTATCACATTTACAGCATATGTGTAGGTCAGTTGTATCACAAAACATCCTACCATATAAAAAGTTTGCAAGAAAGCCTAAAATATAAGGAGATATCACCAATTTTCTCAATAAACCATAACTGTAGATGGTTTATTCTAGAAACAATTTTATTATAACTATTGTTCACATCTTGTATAATTAACAATATCACCTAACATTGATTACAACTACTGATTTTATACATTTTTACATTGGCTGTTTCTATCCCTAACTAACATTTTAGAAATATTTTGAAGCACTAAAGTTGGGTTTCTGTTTCATCTGCAAATGGTAAATAATGTCTTTAACATGTAGGGAGCTGTCACCTTTAAAGGAGTGCTATTAATCTCAACAGACCTCATCACCATATGTCATCCTGGATGAAAGGGAGAGACGGTTGCTAGGTAATGAACCGTGATGGGATCACATCCCCTGATGACATGGAGGTCAGTGCCTCCTTGAAGACATCCTTGGGTTTTCTTACCATCATCAAAAACTCTGCAAATTTATCTTTTCTCTTTGATAATCATCAGATAGCATTGAACACTTTTACCTCAAGTCAGGTACAAAAGAAGGAACAAAAATGAACAAATTTTGCTTAATATTCTAACGATTTAAAAGAGATATTATTGAAGGATTCTTATCAAACACAAAATATGTGTTTCATCCTGGAATCATGCGACACTGACTATAAATTTTTAACAAAAGCTGGCCAGGGCCCTGTCTTATGAAGAGCTAAAATTGATTGTAGTTGATTTCAACTGTACGTCTATGGCAGACTGTGTGATAAGAAAATTTAAAATCGATTTTATCTTTTGATAAAACGGGGCCCAGATCTCTTTAATATCTCTCCCTCTCCGTCTCTCTCACTCCCTTTTTTTTCTCTCTCTCTCTCTTCTCTCTTACGCAGGTAGAGGTAAAACTCACCAGGTGAAGATAATGATTCATTTCCACCAGACTTTATGGTTAGTTAGCCAAGTCGACACAAGTCAAGATTATTCATACTCCACTCTACATCATTTATTCTTCCTCTTCTCCTCTTTCACAGAAAATATCTCCTTCACAGAAAATATCTCCTTCACAGAAAAATTCTCCATGGCTGCTTATTGTCAAAATGTCTTTCTGCTTTACTGGTTTTTTTTTCATACTACTTGTTAAAGGACAAGTTCACCTTCATAGACATGTGGGTTGAGTGAATGCAGCAATATTACTAGAACACATCAGTGAGAGTTTGAGCAAAATCGGACAATCCGTTAAGAAGTTATGAATTTTTGAAGTTTCTGCTCAGTCACGGCTGGATGAAAAGACTACTATAGCTTGTGATGTCACATGAGTACAACGATATCAAGAAAGAATAAAGAAAATTCAACATATTTCCATTTTTCTCGCATAACGAAAGAACACTCGACTTCTCTCTTTCAGAAGGCAGGGGGAATAATATTACCCTTAACATACGTCAGTAGCAAGTCGAAGAACTGTGCACTTTATTCAAAAAGTAAAGTTTTGTGAAATTCTCTTTTTATTTTCCTTATATAGTTGTACGCATGTGACATCATACACCGTAGTAGTCTTTTCTTCCAGCAGTGACTCCGCAGCTACTTACAATATTCGTAACTTTTGAATGGATTGTCCAATTTTCCTCAAACTTTCACTGATGTGTTCTACTAATATTGCTGCATTCTCTCAATCCTTATGTATATAAAGGTGGACTTGTCCTTTAACAACCATTTTCCTTTGACATGAGTATCAATGCCTTTCTGCCCCTGACCTGAACAAACCTTTCTTTTTGCTATACATTTTAGTGATGTAGCATTTCCAGACTGTCAGACTGTTAAAAAAAAAGAAAAAAAAAAGCTTCTGATCATCATTTTATCTCTTTCTGTTACAGGTTACTAATTACTGTCTCACATCTGTCTGTCTCTTTGACTCCTTTTGCTCTCGTCTATTCTCAATCATTTTTCCACCTTGTCCTTGATTCTGTCCATTGCTCTTACATTCACAGAAGTATGTCTGTCTGTCTGTCTGTCTGTCCGTCTGTTTGTCTGTCTGTCTGTCTGTCTGTCTGTCAGTGGAAATCTACATGATGACTTGCAGATGCCAAAATTAATTACCTCCCCGTTCCTCATGCCAATGACAGATCGCTTCATATTGCGTGTCTCCCAACAGAGATCTGGTTTCAAGTTCAGGCGGCCACATACGCCCCGAAAATCTATTAATATATCACCAACTGGTCTGTATACTAATCAGTGAAACAGAACGACATTGTGACAGTTGTATTAGATGTTAATGAAAGGTGGACCAGATGAGGACATCACTGATAGTACCTGACCACCCACCCATGCCAAGGTTGTTTGGCTCACGCTATATTGTTATACCTTTGCACGATTTATTTACTCTTGCATGTATGAGGCCCCATTTTCTTTCTTTTTCTATTTTTCCCTCCAGCTAAAGATAATGTTCCTGTAAACAGGGACACCAAACAGCTTGATATAGATACACATCACAAGATCCATCATTCAAATGAATCAGGTGATAGAATACAGAACTGGCATATCCTCTGTGATATTAACCTGTTGAGGACGGACAGCTTTTCCTTTAACATGCATTTCCCATAGACACCTGCCTGAGTATTCTTGGGACTGGTCTTTAACGGATTAATCAGGTGTACATGGGTATGTAGAACTGACATGTATGTTATAAGCCACAAATTTTATTTACTTGCTGGTTGATAGTGTCTGTAAGATTAGAATTAGCACTTTGCATGCCATGAGTGCTGATTGGCAAAGTGAAGTCCATAACAGGTCTAGGGCAATTACCCCCTGGGCAATTACCCCGGACCCTTACCCTAATCCTAATCCTGAACCTAATCCTTACCCTATACCAAAACCTAACTGTAACCCTAATCTTTACTCTAACCTTACCACTAACCCTGATACAGTCCACTGTATACACTGCCCAACAGTCTCTGGTACCGAAAGAGTTGAGGCCGTTTACCAAATATAACAGCATGTCTGACCATGTGAATGATTCACAACCCAGAAATGTCTATATTTCATCACAGTGGTGGAGCCAGTGGAATAGTTTCTAGAAATAAATACACCAGCAGATGGTCTGGAGTCTGGCTGCTAAAAAGTTAATCAACGGATTCTAGATCCTGTTACTAATTAACAGGTGCTACAGAGACAGAGAGAGGAAAAAGGAGAGAGCCTGAATAGGAAAGGAGAAAGGGAGGGGGTAGTGCAAACAGCACTGTCAGATTTATTAGTCAACTTAAAGAGAGAAGTGTCTGGACTTTAGAGTGACACCAGTCTGACTCCTCAATGAGTTGACCAATGGTCACTCCAATGGTCAGTTAGAATGACCACTCTTCCAAGAGCGGAGATCATCTAGCAAGACTTACTACATTCATCTCAGTGTTACAATCATATGAATGCATGAGCAGCCATACACTCTACATATACACACAACAAATATGATGCACCCTTGCTTGGGTGCCACACTTGTAAAATCATACAAACATTATCAACCTTCCTATTACAGTCTTTCCACACTCACTCTTGCTATTTAAACCCCAAACAAGATGAGCATTACATAGATCTGATACTTACTTTGATATTCCTACTAAAATATCTACACATATTGCAACATATTAAAGGAATGCCATTTCATCAAAATAAGCAAAATATGGTGCTAAAGACAAACAAACAAGAAAGCCAAAAATGAAAAGCAAGAGAATACAAAACAAACAAAAAAGAAGAGCAATCCAGAGTCACAATCTTTGTATGTTTGACAGGGATATTTCAACACTTCACAACAGCTCCCTCTACTGTTCAGTTCATTAGAATCCACACACCAGTGCCATGCACTGAGTACTGTGTTTGCTGTGGTCCCCATTAACAAGCTTGTCCTTTATAACATTAATGATAATATGCACATGTTATCCTCCATACCTTGTCCCAGAAAATAGTCAGTTAGATTAGGCAAGAACCAATAAGAGAGAAGACATCATTTGGTCTTCCCACATGCAATGGAAGCAAGGATTTGATTGGATAGGAAGGCTATCATAACTGAGACATTTTCCAGCAGGTTGATAAACTACATGTATAATGAAGAGATACATAACTGTATATTTGGCCCTCCACCATTTCATATACTTTCCTGTTTGCATCATAACAAGATTCATGAACAGCATTAGTCCAACATTTAGTGAAATTGTCATGCATGTTGACAATTAGACATTAACTCCCTCTGAAGGTTGTTTTTTTGTTTTTTCATTCCTGCCACAAATTTAGGCCATAATCGAGCTTCCTGTAGGTAGATCACACGACTTCTCATATAACGATCTCTTTCAGGTCTTTGATACCTGTTGTAACATGAAACACATGAACACGTCCCACTGCACTGAACATGGAAGGGTGTTCACTTGACCCTTTAACCCGTTGAGGACGGACTGATTTTGCTACAACATGCATTTCCCATACACACCTTCCTTTGAGTATACTCGGGACTCGTCCTCAACGGGTTAGAGACAGATTCATGCTTGCATCTAGCAATGGCTTTCCACAGACTCCAGTTAGAAATGTTTATGGATTTGGTCTTTAAAGAGTTACTGACGTATTGGTGTCTACATTAACCCATCGACGACGAGCTGAGTTTGCTACAACAACATGCATTTCCCATAGACACCTGCCAGAGTATTGGGGGGGGGGGGGGGGGGGGGGGCTAGTTTTCAACGGGTTAACAGAATTGTGGTAACTCCCCTACCAAGTGTGCACCAGAATTATCTGACTCCAAAAAGCCAAGCATTGAAGCATACATATGGGTTTATACTGCACTGAATATCAAAACAAATCCCTTTGTTATTCTTGGTGTGTGAGCAGCACTGGAGGAAAGCTCAGTGGGCTAGGGAAGGGGAGAGGTGGGAGAGGCAGGACCCTGGATGATGGTGTTTTTGGCTCACCCATATCACCAGGGTACAAACTGTACTTTCACCTTTCATGTGATAGCAGGCATGAACAATTGCTTGAAAGAAAACTACTTGTCATCTATTGCAACATGCAATTTACATCTCAAATTGAAAACAAAAAAAAAAGTGAAGAAAAAAATCTTTTGGAAGTCCACAGAGGTAATACAACTAGAACAGCTCTTAACAATGAAACAAATGCCAGAGAAACACATAATTTTTGTAATTAAGAAGCCTACCATCTTTTAGTAACATTCTTGCTCATGAATGCAAAAGAGAATTGTGGCACTGCAAAACATTAAAATGTTTGATACTTTGAGTAAAGACTTACAAAACGTAATGCAGTCAATGGTGAATAAAATTCAGTAAGAGTCTAAAAAAGCATGAAAATCAAACCAAGGAGGTTGATCAAACAAACACAGGCACACGTGATGGGAAGCGAGATTCCAATCCAAATTGAGCAAATACCAAATGGAAAATAGTGCTACACACAAAAAATAAATAAATAACAAAAGAGAAGCGAATTGAATAAATGTATGCTCTTCTTCTTGTTTTTGTGAATGACAGAAGTATAAAAGAGGAAAACAAATTAAAATCAATTAAAATCAAATAAATGTAGACAGTGATTTGACAGTCCAGTGCAATCACAAAGCTGAAATTTTACCAGAGAGAGGAGCTAGGAGCATGCAAAGAACACACAGTGCCCAAGCTCCATTGAATGAAACACACAATGCAAAACTGTACACAAAATGCATAGAGTGCTCATACACAAGATGCGGTGGAAAAAGAAAGTACCTTTGTGAAATTAGAATGTTTATAGAGAATACATTATAGGAAATAATTCATTAATTTTCCAGGTTCCACACAAACTGCATGCTGTGAAGAAGCATTCTTGTGAGATTTCTAGAAAAAGAATCTGTGATTCAGAAAATGACTTTTTTGTGTGTGTGTCTTATAATGTGGTGAAGTAATGATAAAATAAAAGTTGGGATTCTAGTTAATTTGTCAGCAAGCCTGGAATGGTTATTTTTTCTTCATTTCAATCCATGTCTTACCTCTGTCTCTTAGGTCTCTGGGATGCGTATAGAATGCTGAAAATGGTTCGATGGATAAATCATACTTTAAGCCAAACCCAATGAAATCAAATATTAAAATGCATGTGGAGTATTAAAACAAGATGGTGTGAGTACATAGGTATGAATGCATGTAGTATATGGTGTTGGCCTTGTCAATTTTAAATTATCACTTTGGCATAGGAATCTTTAAACTGATTCTGCACCAAATACCCCGCCAGTCTATGAAACTATGTAAATTTCTGTGTGCCCGTAACACGGGCCTTCCATTTTGTGGCCATTACATGGTTAGATATGATACCAACTTCCAAATAAGCATATAACAAAATATGGAAAATATGGAAATATCTCCCTATTCCAACAGATAGCTCCCAACATCTGTCAAAAAAAAGAAGAAAAAAAAAAAGATACCAGACCAACATTTTGTCCAACCTGAGGTCTTTTTTTTCTGATTCTTGAAAAATATACAAGCAGAAAAACCTGCTACTCCAAAATTGCTTTCTGGTATGTGATTAGCTCCCGGACATCCCAGCCATGATGAAACTAATATTAAAGCTCCCTTCGCTTTTCTGCTGTTGCCTAATTTGAGCCAGAGATGCTTGCTTTAAAGTAAAAACAACAATTTATAAGTGAGGCTTTCACATGGGGATGTTATTCCAAATTTGGAAACTACATTAAGCAAGAAGAGAAATGCAAACATTGCTCAGTGCAGCAGAAGAGAACATTAAATTTGTACGCACTGCATGTAGTGTGAACACAATTCAGAGCAAAGGAAAGCGTGTTTCCACTGGTGCCTTCCATGTATTCAAGACTTGGATTGAAACTTGAAACTCTAATCTTGCACTTCACATAACAAGCATAATTTGTTGCCACCGACCGCAAACCACATCCACAGTGAATCATGGGTGAAAGATTCAAACCCCAGCAACTCTAAATGTTGCATTAACATTTATGTATGGTAGGTGAAAAAAGAGAGGATGACACTCATGAGACATAAACCTGAGGATGAATCATCTCAACTTGGAGTAGAACTAGAGCAATTGGACTGCAGAGCAATGTCACTAGGATGTCACTGCCTTCTCACGCAATAACTGTCTTCCACTTTCATTATTGCCTTTCCCTTTCATTTTAGCTTCAATTAATTATCTTCACCTTTGACCAGCTGTACTGACCATAAACCTCCTTCACATCACAAAAACATTTTCCATTTGATTTCTACCCTGACAAAGTTGCATTAGGCCTACTACTTGTTTTTTCTAGCTCAAGTTATGGCTACAAAAGCAAAATTCAGTGACTTTTTCACCTTGACATTTCACCCTATAATTTCATTTCATTGTCCACTAATTCCTGTATTTTTATCTAAACCAAATTACCCTTGGCCATTCAGAGCTTTAGTCAGGGCTTGAAAATGATATTTTACACCAGAGTTTAGTGACCTTTCATCTTTAACCTTGTGGGATTTTGTCAAAAATCTTATCAAGCCATCTTCGCATCACAAAGTCTGCCTAAAGAGGATTTTTTTTTTTAATGCAGTATGAACAAGACCTGGGGCCCGTTTCATAAAACTTGTCATCAGTGACAAGTTGTCATAGATGTGACAAGCTACTGAAATCCTTGCATCTGATTGGCTGAGAGAAAATTTGTCATAGAAATGTGGCAGTTGTCACTGATAACAAATTATATGAAACGGGCCCCTGGGGTGTACAGATAAACAGACAGACAAACTGACCCCCCCCCCCCCAAAAAAAAAAAAGCATTATGTCTCTGGCACCCCCAGGGGTGCAGGCATGAATGTTAAGATTCCAAATTAATATTCACTGAAATCCTGTATCACTGAATTACAAAACACAAACACATAATGATGTTTCCAAAGACCATGCGTGAGGGAAATGCAACGAAGAATGGGATTATTGTATAAATTTTCAGCAAATATCTTCCTTCTGATTTATTATTTGAATCACTATTTGTGTGATGTCACATTCCCAAACTCTAAGCTACTCTAAATGTTACTTTATTGCGTGAGAAAGCAGTGGCATTTACAGCTATGTAATTCATGTACTTTTGGAAACCTAAAGATGTCCACTTTACCAAAGTATCTCGATATTCCAGTATTCATAGAACAATGCCCATAAATTGCCTCTTTGATTGACATATAAAAGAATGATGGCTGACCTACAAATGTAATTTGAATCATTACTTATCAAAAAGGGAAAAATTACAATTTTGTTCTGCCTGTCAAGAATGGCAAAACAAGAATCAGCTTTGGTGCGAAATGTAAGGAAGATTGTGAAACCAGGAAAGATTGGTAACTTTAATTCAAACATTTGCTTCACTGCCAGAGTCTCACTTAGTAAGTTTTGCAGCGTTTTCATCCAAGCAAGGCCTTTTGTAACAAAATCAGACTTTGGCAAACTAAATTATCCCTGGAATGTTTCGGTTTCAACTTTTAATCCAAAAAGATATATAATTTTGAAGTGCACAGTGGGGGTGGGAGGGAGGGGAGCACTCCCTAATAACTTTTCCTGTAATGCAAACTCCACATGGAACAGGTCAAAAAGTCAGATTTCTGCTGGGTGTCACATGAGTTGGGCAGCTTGACTTCAAAAGACCAAATTATCAGATGATCTCACTGACATGCCTATGCCTTTTGAATTGAAGGAAAGATTGAAGCATTCTCTATTTTTTTTCTTCTCTCTCTCTTCAAAGACCACATTACTTAAAGCACTTATTAAGTTAAGTTTCAAAGTGTATCTGAGAATATGAATGCATGCCAGTTACATCCATGTTCATGCTAACAAATTTCATTTCAATTTGATTGACATATCTCACAGAACAAGACTTCTTTCACTGACTAACATGGGAAATACTCATACAGGTTGGCCAACCAAAATGAACATGAAGCGATAGCCATGCAGGACGAGAAAGCCGAGTATAAATAGCCAATGATGGTTGGATAATGTCACTACAAGTGTGCGGGACACAACTTGTCAAAAGTTCATGCCGAGTGAAGTTCAATATAAAACCCATGAACACGGCAGCCAAGAAAACAAAACGTGTGACCAACAGTGAGTCAAACTGATAACAAAAAAACTTTGCATGACTTACTCCATGAGGAGAATAAAACAAAAACAAATGATTATCACTTCTTACCTTCTTCTGTTTTCTGTCTTAGACGAACGTCCGCTCCGCCAACGTTTGAGTTTCCCCATTTGTGCGTTGCCAAGAGCAACCGTATCAGCACGTTGGAAGTATCCAATTTTTCCCATTGGGTTTATTCCCTTCCACACTCCCGTGTCCTCACTGAAAACAGAGAGAGAGAGAGAGAGAGAGAGAGAGAGAAAGGCTAAATATACGGCGTGAATAGTCACATTGACATTTCAGTATTCAGTCATGAATGTCTTACTCACAGGCAATATACCACATTCCACTGAATTTCATCACATTGATTTTAAATCATCTTCTTAAAATGTTTCTTTGTGATGACAAGGAAGAAGACACAGCAGTAGAGGTACATGGATACCCAAAGTTATCATCACTCTGAATTCTACACCAGCCAAGCACTGAAATTTGCTTCACTGTTACGACTGTTATCCACCAATAGCGAGTGACGACTGAACCATCTAAACCTACAATCTTCCCCAAAGCTGTCGGCTTAAACAGCTGCTTTACAAGAAATTCATCAACACCTAATTCTTTACCTGACGGAGTTGAGCTTAGGCATGCCAAGTAAAAATCTCTAATTACAATTTCCAGCAAGAAAGGCACAGACAGGGCCACAGGTTCCCTCCTTGTTATCGATTACTTGTCAATGTTCCAAACGGTACATCCAATCCACCTGTCCAAGTATCAGATACGTAAGAGTGTACACTCTAACACTGTGCTAACTATTTATCAGTTGGCTCAGAATACGTGCAATCTGACATCACACACTAGCCTTAGTCATGGGACTATTCCCTGGTCCCAAACCAGCTGAACTTTGGATGCTGAGGCAGAGGAACCAGCTACTGTCATACCACAACCTTACTGGCCTTCTAAAGCTGCTATCAGCACAGAGAGGAACCAACCCAACCAGCCACCAATACATCCTGTACCCAAGGCCTGATAGCGCAATATATCCAGCCAGTTAACAAATAATCCGGACTTTGGTAGCACGCTGAGATAAACAAAGTTCATTTCTAAAGTCACAGAGTGGCAAAGATGGTGTTACCTTCGGCCCAATGCTGACGTCCCATGATCAATGTGTGACTTATGAAAATGAATAAAGAATCTAATCTGACAATGATATGGTGTACCTTGGATGTATATACTGGTGCTGCTTTTAAAAGCAGAAGTCAAATGTTGACAAGTCATAAATCTACTCTACATGGCTTAACGAGGCATTACCACATTACAAATTTTGGTTTGCTATTGTTGAAGGTCAGACTACCGTAAATTGTGGCTTCAGATTACATGACGTTCCTAAAATCCACTTGTTTTTTTTGTTTTTGTTTTTGTTTTTGTTTTTTTTTTTTTGGGGGGGGATTTCCAAACGAAGAGGTCATAGACTTATCAAACAACGTTAACGCAAGACCTTATAGTGGGGTGGCTTAGTGACAAATATACTGATAATCGTGACACGCCGGACAAAAGTGTCATTTTTTCCTCAGACATTTGTATATATATGAGGATCAAAATTAGGGGGTGCTCCAAGAAATCCGCTAACAGAAAAGATGAGAAAATGCCCTTAATTTGTACATAACAATAGTGTCTGAATTCAAAGACTATACACAGGGCATTCGCCAGGTTTCTGTACAATGCAATGCAATGTACATGGTTGCTAGTCTTAAAATTCAGACCCATAATACGACATATTGTGTGCATGTTTACAGTAATACACCATTTTTACTGGTTTTCCTATGGTAACAGGTGGTTAGTCTGTGTTGCAGACCTGAGGGAGGTGTGTTGGAATAGTCCAGTTTTCTTAAGCACCTTTTCATTAAATAATTTCCTATAATTTCTGGTAAAGGATTTTTTTAGTACTGTCTACCTCCTGTAGAGAAATGGCAAAGAGTGACATGTGACTCTGGCTCAGATACTTTAAATCTTGGGCAATGACTGAGCCAGGTGTAGGACTATGTCACAGTTCATTTTTTCTCCCAGAACTACTAGTTTACCAGTAGAAGAGCTGCATATTCCATTGAGAACTTAAGGTTTTGGGTATTGACCTACATATTTCCTAACAAATTTAACCCGTTTCCTCCAAGATTGTGTGAATTCCATAGGTTTAGCGCAGGGATTACCTGGTTCCCGTAAGCAATTTTTATAGTCCGCACCTCCCCTCTTTATATGTTTCTTATTTCTTGTGGGGGTTATTCAAATGTTTAAAAAGGTTAAAAGTCTATTTTCATAGATGAAGTTGAATTTAGACAATTTGAATATTTTTAAAAATATATTGATATTTGTAATTTCACTCATAAAGACTTAAAGCGGTTTGAATATTTTTGGTCTGATAGCTATGTATAGACATGTTATTAAAAAGTAAAAGCAATGTTTGATTGGTTCACATTATCCAAAGAGGGTGGGATGTAGTTGGCTGGTGAACAAAGTCTATGGGGAAGTTTAAAAAGTTGATAGAAATAAAACAAAATCGGCATAGAGCAGAATCTAAATCACAATATGATATGACAAAATTCCCGACCCCAAAGGCGGTTGATTCTATGATGCTTTATGTCAAAATACATTCCACCCAAAATACATGTGATTGATAGGAGGAAAAAGTATAGTACATTAAAAACAATATAGTTCAACTAACCCCATTAGTCGAGCAGCATAATGAAATGATTGTTAAGTTTTATCGCCTTGTCAATTGAAGATGATGTTACATAATGACAATTATCAAAGTCAGCTAGATCTACGAGTATATCAAGAAACCAAAAAGAAGGGGTGGGGTGGGGTGGGGAGAGAAGAATGAAGTAAGTTATTAGTATTTGTAGTTTTGGTTTTCAGTATATTCATTTTAATTTCCTTAATTTCCGTTAGGTCATCATGGATTGGAGCATTTGTGTACTAGTAATCTGCCAGGAACAAACACAAGAAAAACTTAAAGGTCCTATATTATACACTTTTGGGAGAGTGACTTGAAAAAAAAAATGTTCAGGATATCACATTTTATGCATAATATGTGTAGGTCTGGGGGCATTTCATGAAGCATTTTGTCCGACAAGTTGTCGGACAAATTTGCTCTCTGCCAATCAGATGCAAGGATTTCTGTAGTTTGTAACAGTTTGTCAGAAAAATATCTGACCAAACTGCTTCATGAAATGCCCCCCTGGGGGGCATTTCATGAAGCATTTTTGTCCGACAACTTGTCGGACAAAAATGCTCTCAGCCAATCAGATGCAAGGATTTCAGTAGCTTTTAACATTTTGTCAGACGAAATATCTGACAAAACGCTTCATGAAATGCCCCCCAGTTGTATCACAAGACATCCTACCATATACAGTTTTTGCAATCAAAGCAAACATATAAAGAGATATCAGTATTTTTCTCATTAAAGCATAAATGCGGACGGTTTAGTCTGGAAACATGTTATCATAGAAATATTGTTCACATTTTGTGTTATTAACAATACTTAACATTGATTATACAGATTCATTTTTTACAGAGGTTCTTTGTATCCGTAACTTACACTTAAGAATAATTTTCAAGCACTAATTTTGGGTTTTTGCCTTTAATTATCCACAAAAAGGAGGACTCAGTGCATAAAAGGTGTATGCTTTATTTTTGGAAAATGTTGAGGAGATCAGGAAAATAATATATATTGATGTAGATTTTGGACCTGAAGGAGCAGTTGAAGCATTTTTAAGAAACAATGCCTTGTGGCATCGTTCTTATCATCAAAAATTAATAATGGCAAACTCAAATGAAAATTGGAGGGGGGAAGAAAAGATGAACATAATGACATGAGACAGCTTGGTAAAGATTAAACGCTAAAATAGACAATGCAGCCTCTTTTCTCAGTTCATACTTATCCAGAGTGTGTGCTTTCTTTCCAGTACCGGTATTATTATTTAGATAGGTTAGGGGAATCCCTTTGAATTGTGTGATACATCATTTTAAAGCTTACAGTCTGCTCTTTCAGAATCTGTCCTTAAAGGACAAGTCCACTTTCATGCGCACGTGGATTCAGTGAATACAACAATATTAGTAGGACACATCACAGAAAGCTTGGAAAAAATCGTACAATCCGTTCAAAAGTTATGATTTTTTAAGGTATCTGCACAGTCGCGGCTGGATGAAAAGACTACCACAGTGTATGATGTCACATGCACACATTCTAAGGAAAATGAAATGAGAATTTCACAAAACCATACTTTTTGAATAAAGTTCACATAGTTTCTTTGACTTGCTACTTACGTATGTCAAGGGTAAAATTATTCCCCCTGCCTTCTGAAAGAGAAGTCGAGTATCCTTTTGTAAGCGAAAATAATTTATGTTGAATTTTCTTTATTCATTCTTTATATCGTTGTACACATGTGACATTACAAGGTATAGTAGTCTTCTCATCCAGCCTCGACTGCATGAGCAGAAACTTCAAAAATTCATAACTTTAGAACGGATTGTCCAATTTTCCTCAAACTCTCACTGATGTGTTCTACTATTGTTGCTGCATTCACTCAACCCACATGCTATAAAGGTGACAAATCTTTGTCTGGCGACTTTTTTGTTGATCAATTATACCAACCCTGATGGAAATCTCTTCAAATTCATAAGTTCTGAAGTCTCCTTTAAGTTTAACCAAAATCTATATATGTAGTTGCCATGGCAACATACCACTTAACACTAATGAAAAGTATTTCAAACCTCTATACATCCCGTTGATCAGTTGTACCTATTCAAATGGAATCTCTTCCAAACTGGAAAATAGCCTCCTGTAACTAACTTCAATCAAAAACCCTCGTTTTGGGTTGCCATGGCAACGCACAAATCAACAATTATATTTGACCCCTGGTTTATACTCTTGGTACCTTCTATATAACGTTCATATCAAATTTTGTGAAAATTGAATCTTCCTACCTGGAGAAATAAACAAAAACATGATTTTTAGAAAAAGTTCATTGACCTTTGACCTTTGACCTTTGGAAAATTCACCCCAAATTCAATCAAAATATTTTACTTGTTCTCAATATTCTTCCTGCCAAGTTTTATCCAGATTGGATATTCCTGACCTGAGAAATAGCCAAAAAACCTATTTCACAAATAAAGGTCATTGACCTTTGACCTCTGACCTCCTTCCCAGCATCAATTTTCTTGGAGCACCCTATTTTTTGAGAAGGTACATCATGAAGTACCTTTGGTGAAAAAATCATGCTTTTGTCCGCCGTGTCACGATAATTTCACTAAGCCACCCCACTATTAAAGGGGATGGCCAGTAACTGATCAGTGGGAATCAGTGGGAATGCTGAGGGATGATTGTTCCAATCCTTATGGGATTCATCTAAGAGTACATTATATATCTATTCTTGTGTGAAAATTATTTGCTTCAGAATGGTCTCATATTTAAGTAATGTGCAGTTTAATGTTTCCAGGTAAGCGTCCCTGGTCAGTGACGGGGCATTAATCTGCACATTACTTGAATATGAGACCTTTCTGAAGCAAATAATTTTCACACAACAGTAGATATATAATGTACTCTTAAATGAATCCCACAAGGATTGGAACAATCATCCCTCAGCATTCCCACTGATTCCCACTGATCGGTTACTAGCCATCCCCTTTAAGCAATACAGAGTGTACCTTGTGAATGTGATATCTGTTGAAATCCCATACGACTGTCAACCTTACTGTTCACACGAACAGAAAACAAAATAGCAAATGTTTGTGGAGTCCTACAATTTGCAAAAAAAAAAAAATACAACATAGCCTGTATGATCTTCTCAAACAAGAAGTACAATGTATGTATTTAAAGAGAGAATTTACAATGAATATTTTTCATCAGATATACATGTCATTTTGCAATAAAACAAAATTTTTTGAGTGTGCACACATACTACCCAGTCTAGTGGCTTTCTCCACAGCGGAAATTGAGGGGGGGGGGGGGAAATCACACACGCACACCACCAAAAGAAAAAAAAAATGGTACATCTTCCGCAGGAAATGTATGACTTATTGCAAGAAGGCAGAATATTTCTGGTCTGCTCAGCGGATTATGACCTCTACATCAATCTCCAGGGAGGAACAAACTTTGTTCCGGGAAAAGATGACTCAAGGTTTGTACAATGAGTCCACTCATAGCAAGAATATCCAGCCCAAGGTGATGATATAAGGCGTGGTAGGGTGAAGATGGTGCACATTTTGGGACCAAGTGACAAATTGTTACCCCTCATTACAAACTCATGTCCACTGTCTGCAAACAAGCATGTCATTGACTGGGAACTAGAAGGGCTTAATCACAATTTTGGGGCATATTGAGTTATTGGTATCATGATGCATTGAGCTCCTCTACATTATGGTATCAATTTCAAATTATTTTCATTTTCAGTAAAATGTTACAAATTAGAACAACAAGGACACTATTTTATCACATAATTGAAACAATGCTTATAAAGCTACCCACATTTGATTAAATAAACTTTTTATTCCATGAAAATTGATTGTTTCGTTTTTATTTTACGCTCAAATCTTAGAACACGATAGTGCTCTTCTGGTTTTCAGCTGACAATTAACTTTTTGCACTAAGACTACTGACTTCTAAAAAGAGATATTGCAACAAAATACACTGAAAGATAAACTCTATTGAATATTTCTGAGAATCCCTAACCAGCTGAATAATAGTTAGATCATGCTATTCTCAACAGACAAAACTACCATATACACTCTGCCTATGGGTGACAAAGAGCTCAACCTATCAGAACTGTTTTCATTCACGACAAAGTGCAAAATGATGTCACAAATATGCATGTTTACCTTTAATACCTTCTAGCATGCTCTAATATTCTAGCATTACATTGGTTTTTGTTGTTATTGTTGTCATCAAAAAGCCAACTACTGAGTAAGGCAGAACTTTAGTAAAATTGATGTGTTTTCAAACAGGAAGGATTGCTCTAACCTCTGCAAACTACAAAAAACATACAAACAAACAAACAAGAAAACATAACAATATGTACACATATATTCCAAGGCAAAAAAACAACAACAACAACAAGAACAAAATATATTGAGTGGAAAGATATAGAAACTGCAGGTATAATGCTGTTAAATCTGTTTTTCTCCAATTTAAAAATCAAATTTATATACTCCTATTCTGGAAGAAAAAAGCATGCTGAATTTGGTAAAAGATATACTCTACTAGTTGACAGCTACCAACACACAACTTTTCTCCTTCCAGAAGATAATCTGATGATCATTGAGGTTGGTGTGAATGACAATTAAAAACAACAACAACACCAACAACCTTCAAAAACCTAATAAAGTTGTATTGCTGACAAAATTTCTCTGTACTTTAATAGATTCACCCCTCAAGACCAATTCACTGTCAGTTTTAACTGCTAAGTCAGAAACACACACCACACACCACACTTTAACAGTGTACACCCAAATTCAAAGCATGGGGACAAATAAAATGTAACGAAGAACAGATCCAAAGTGTTCTTACCTACCACATAAGGGCTCTTAGCAGCTGGCAAACATATCCCCAGACAAACTATGTATTATCCTTTTGAAAGAGCAAGCACAGTATGCAACATGGCACCAGGGACTCAAAGCTCCAAATCCACCACAAGCTATGTGACTGTCCAAATCACTATGTGCTAGTTTATCAGACAGCTTAAGCTATTTCCCCTATATCTCCGTAAAGCTGATATTTCCTTGACAAAGTCAAGAGTGATATTAGGTTGAGAGGAGGGCTTGTGGCTCTTGAGCTGTTAAGGGAGAGATAATGTCGGAAAGAGTCTCAAGTTTCCATGACTTCCTTCACAAACAAGAAGTGGAAACAAAGCTGAAGAGTTTTCCTTTCCTTGTGGCCAAGATCTGTCCCTTTTTGTCTCAAGTCACAGATCAGCTAACCTAAGAAGGGTGCCAGGCCAACGAGGGGGCTTGAATTACAGTCAGATTACAAAAACATCCTCTCTAAGTTGCTAAAGAGGTACTTGCCTTATGATTTGCTAGTCAATCTGCAATAGTTCTCTGCCCGAGAAGACACGTAGCCCTCCGTCCTGTGACCGACCCAAGAGGTTTTTTGCCTTGCTTCACGGAGCGCAGACCCAACTCAGAAAAAAACAGATTTACACCTCTGCTGGAGAACTGAACGGCTCTCAACTCTCCCCAAGCCACAAGTACTTGGAAGCCGTCCAACTTGTACTTGTATAGAGACGAGACTCACGTCGATAGGGGGCTGGTAGTATCAGACCAACTGACCTCACTACTCACACTACACCCTACTCCACTGGGGACTATCCACGGCTCCACACGGAGAACAAACTTTTTTATATCAATTTCCTGTTCCCTTCCAAGCTGTAGATAAGAAATCAAGCAACTTGTGGGAAGGTGGGGGGGGGGGGGGGGGGGCAGCTAGATTTATTCCCTGGATCAGTTTCCCTTGGAATTACAGTCATAACCCAAACCAAAGAGTTCACCCGATGAAATGAGTACTAGCAATGGTATAGCACTGCTCTAGCTCCCAGGACTAAATAATCAGCCAAACACTGCTTGTCATTCTCATTAAGTTTTATAAAGTGACATTTGATGGTGATACCAAGTAACTTTAAAAAGTGAGAGAGAAAGAGAGGGAGAGAGAAAGACGGGGAGGGAGAACCAGACACTCAAACCAGAGAGCTACAATCTTCAGCTGGCACGTACTGTGATCTTCATTTGTGACCATGCAGTCAGCTTTTAACATGGACTGCCATTTTCATTCCGTTTAACCCTGTCTGTACCATGGACTTTGGCCAGCGTGTACAATGCTATGGGATTTTATGTGCTAATCGGCCCTCAAGGCACACTACGGGTTAAAGTAGCCACAAAATTCTGGTGACTAGATGACAGTCCTGTCAGAGTGTGAGTCCCTCTGGCCTTGGTTTCGAGTCGAACAGGTGTCGAGGGTCTTTTTACTAGGCAGGAAGTGTTAAAAGCCATGGATGAGAGGTGTGAGACAGTCTGCTGTCTGCTCCATACAACTCAACTACACCAGGATCTTTCCTACAGACTCAAGAAAATTTCTCACTTAGTGGCATATTCTGAATTTTTCATCTTAAATCTAAGATAAATGTTTAAAATATGGTGGCAATGGTCCAATACATCATCTTATAACCTGAATCTGATGCATTACATAAATGTATCGATCTGTAGAACCTTTAATAGTATCCTCAATAGCTAGACACCCACAGCTACCTTTTAATGGGCGGATGCTCACAGCCGCAGTACACTGGAGCGGCATTAAAACCCAGATCCTTCTCGCTGGAGAACATTTGTTGTTACCGCAGGGCACCAAAGATGAAAGGTCTAGGCTAGAGCGATGTGAACTTTTTTCTTTCTCTCTCTTTTTCTTTCTCCTTAGTTCTCACATGAAGATAAGCATCACACAAAGTCACTGCCTCGCAGAGTGTGTCAATGTGTCAAATTTGACCCAAAAGTACTTTATGACTTTCAAGTTTTCTCTGAACACTTTTGGCGGGAAAAAATGAAAGAAATCTCACTTTGCCTCCACTACTGCGATGATGTCGTCTGCTCTGTAGCATAGCTCCTCAGGGTGAAGTCCGGTGTGGCTTGACAACGTCTTGACTTGCATTGGTTTCATCTGGCAGGGGATATGATGAGAAAGATTTCAGGGAGAAAAAAAAAAAGGAGAAAAGAAGGTGAGAAATGGAAGAGAGAGGGAAGGAAAGCATGAAAGAAAAAAGGATGAAGAGAAAGTGAAAGAGGAAAAGGAGGAAGAAAAGAAAAGATAGACATGAGTCAGGACAAGAGAGAGAGACAGACAGAGGAAAGAGATGAGGAGGAAGGAAGATATAAAGAGAATGAACAAAGGGAAAGAAACAGAAATTATCTAAGTATGAATGAGGAGTGCTTTAAAAGGTCCAGTTTACCTTTGGGAGCAGTGATTTTAAAACTGTTCAAAATATCACATTTGATGTATATGTGTAGGTTTGTTGTATCACAAAACATCCCACCATATAAAATTTTCGCAATAAAGGCTAAAATATAAGGAGATATCAGTATTTTTCTCAATAAACCATAACCGTAGATGGATTAATCTGGAAGCATTCTTATTATAACTATTGTTCACATTTTGTGTATTTAACAGTATTTTAAATCAATCATACGGATTCAAATTTTTACAGTGGTTGTTTCTATCCCTAACTCACATTTTAGAACTATTTTAAAGCACTAATGCTGGGTTTTTGTTTCATATACAAATGGTAAACTATGCCTTTAAACATTATTAAAGACCTTAAATATCTCAAATTGCAATAGAAACTATTAACCCTCTGTATACTTTGAGTGGTGATTGGCTCAGAAAACCCCATAGCATTGTACACACTGTCCATCCAAAGTCCCTGGCGCTGAAAGGGTTAATAGATTTGGGAGAAGTAGTTCCCCTAAATCTCATAATTCATATGCATAGTTAGAAATCTCCAGCACATCATATCAAACAAGTTTATTTTTGAGGAAGATTTTGAAAGGACTTTAGGATTTTGAATGATACAATTCTAACTGAACCACTTAAAGGTGACTTCAAATTTCACAATAATTTCTTCTTACTTTTGGAAGCTCTTCACAGAGTTCGGCGAAAGACATTCTATTCTCTGGTTCGTGATCCCAACACCTGGTCATTAATTCATAGATTCCTGGAGGACACGCTTCTGGCCGACTCAGCCTCTCACACCTTGGCTTGTCGATGGTCTTCAAAATCTGGAAAATAAGTAGAAATTATACAATTTATCATCTGTGCCGACAGACAAAAAGTGTACTCCATCACACACACAAACTATCCATGGCTTGTTATAGTCTTCACATTAATAATAATAAAAAAAATAATACATTACATTTAATGCATTAATGAGACAAAGATCAGAATATCACTTAGAAAATAAAAAGAAACTTGCAGCTGTTAGATACACATATACAATATGACTGAATAAGGCAATGATAAAATGATGCAAATCTATTTGTTCAGTTCTGTACAAGGAATTCTGTGTGGGCACCAAGCATCAAATCGGCATAGTGTATGTATTTGTGTTTATATGATTGGGTTTAATTGTGGGGAACTACAGTATGCAGTACATATGTTTTTTGATAAGAGGATTGAGTTTTCATGAGTCTTTCCTGAATGATCTACACTAATTAAGACACTAAATTACAATAGAAATCAACAAAAATCATTAATTGTCAATTCATTCATGTAAAATCTCTTCTCTTCTACTGAAGGTGGGAAAGAGTTATCATCATTATCAAGGGTTTATCAATGGATTATATACTCTTTTTTAAATCAATTTCTTGGCAATAATTGAGCTTCCACGTGAAGAGCAGCATTAGTTATATATGTTTGTTTAGAATACTGTGGATTGTAACTGAAATTATACAATTATCTTGTATTCAACATATCAATATAAATATTAAAAATGTGATGTTGTCTTTATCAGACGTGACAGTGAAGCTTCTGCCATTAAAATGGAAAAATATAGGGACACTGTGTGCAACATCTGTACACCATAACTCACATCAGTGACCAGCTATTGCAAAAATTGTTTAACTATACCAATCATAATTTTACAGGAAGAAACAAAACAAAAATAGATATTTTCAATGTCAATCAAAGATTACTACTGCCAAGTTTGATAAACAAAAAAGAGAAAATGTATGTCCCTTTGGCACTTTAGAGGCCAGCTTATTTTCAGACATATAAGGCTGTATCTTCTTCAAACCCAGTTTCATATTGCTCTTGAAAAAAAATTGTATATATATTGTCGCTGGGGCAATAAGACCTCGTATCTACAAAATGTCAAATGTTCAGGAGAGCCAAAAAACATGGCAGCCAAAGCACTGTGGCGAATGGGATAGCCTTTCCTTTGGCATGCCATGGTGGCTTCATTTTTGGAGTAAGACAGTTGGGATTTGGACAGGACATCACTTAACCCATTATTTGACCATTAATCAAAAAAATTCATTTTCACCAAAATTGCAGATACAAGGTCTTATCACCCCAGCGACGATATATACAAATAAAATAAAATAGCTAGGAAGATGGCAATGGAAATTGTGCAATCCTTAAGACTGAGGTATTAGGAGTGTGAGACAGGAGGGATATGGGGGGAGGATGTAAATTGGGATTGGGTTTTTAATCTCCAGGGGTCCGTTTAATAAAGTCATCACACAAAAGTCTTTACATAAATCTCAGACTGGCCAAAGTCACTCATATGAAGCTATATGAGACTTTCATGTCCATGCCATGAAGTCTCTCATAACTGTGTCTTATGAGTCAAAAATCTAAGTAAGACTTTCATGAAACGGACCTCGGGATGATGACAGTGTTGCTATATCACTGTCCATCAATTTCTAGCCTTGAGAGAGCAAACCAAAAAGTTTTGAAGTCTCGAGTGTCCTAGACCAGCATGATGGTCAACTTTAAACTACATAAAAGCTATTGGTATGTGGTGCTGTAGATAGTGAATATCACTTAATTTGCTCATACATTCATTAACGCAAGTTAATTAACTTTTGTTGGATTCTGCGACAGTTTGACATCACAAAGACATCAGAGCCTGACACTTTGCCATGTTGTGGCTTTCCG
Organism: Diadema antillarum; assembly: GCF_040938485.1. Taxonomy (NCBI): domain Eukaryota; kingdom Metazoa; phylum Echinodermata; class Echinoidea; order Diadematoida; family Diadematidae; genus Diadema; species Diadema antillarum. The sequence continues at coordinate 816,580 of NW_027270891.1, read as the reverse complement.
ATAATCCTACTGTTGACCATAGTCACTTAGCAGGTCGATGATATCTCATTTAAACTCATTTCTTCCTAGGAGGGGCAGAGACGCCCTCCATCTTACTCACTCCTACAGCACAGGAAGGATATAATTCAGCCCGATAGCCCCGGGGGGATCCCCAGTGGCGAGGGGGAAGGGTGAGTGGTAACAGCACCTATCCACTTCTTGAGCCCGACAACAGGTTTACGAAAAGTGTACTGCCTAATCTTCACTGTCACTCTGACATAACCTTCACCCCTCTTCTATCTTACAGTGGACTGCTCAAAAAGTAAACCTCCTTCAAGATTATGTCATACTTTCAGAAGTATACTGTATGTAAAGCTAAATATATTGCAGGATTTTTATTTTCACAAATTTTGTGAGTCAGGTGCTATTCATGAATTTAATCCGTTGAGGACGAGTCCCGAGTATACTCGGGCAAGTGTCTTTGGGAAATGCGTGTTGTAACAAAATCAACCCGTCCTCATCGGGTTAAAGACACCTGAAAATATTGACTCTAATCCCGACATGAATGTGAAGTGCACGCATACATTTCTCCATTCAGTACTGCACTCTACTATTATGAATTTATTGCAGTGAAGTTCCAATTCGGGAAAAAAAATTGACTTGGTAAATGCATGGTGTATACAGGAGATAAAAAAAATGATACAATCTCCTCCTCTCTTGTTTCCTTATCTTTATTTACCAAGCATTTTTCCCTTTTCTTTTCACTCTACTCTTCCAACTTTTCCTTTTTCTTTTATCTCCTTTCCCTCCTCTTGAAATGATAAATTCATCCATTCAAACCCTTTAGCACCAGACAAGCTTCCAACAATGTCAGTATCCACTGAGTGAAGTGGAGAATTTCACTTTAAGAACCAGGCAAAGATGGACACACACTTTTAACACACAGACACATACACACACACATCAATGCAGCCACATGCAGTAATGGCATTAAAGATTTAATCTATTTTTGTACATTATTTCCCTTTTACCTCTTTCTTCTCTCCTCTTTCACTTTTGCCACCTTCCCACTTTCACATATAGTAGACATATATAATATATACCTCAATAGGCAGACATATATCACACACATAGGTAGACATATATACAACATACAGATAGAAAGGTAGACATATATAACATATAGCATGTAGGTAGACATACTAACATAAAGATAGGTAGGTAGACATATGCAACATATAACTAGGTAGGTAGACATAATAGGCTGGTAGATAGATAAACAAATAGACATGTACATCCAAAGGTAGATGATCATTCTACAATGTATACCAAACCTGCATAAACACTAAGTCAAAATTAGGCAAATGAAATGATTATAAAATAAGCTCACCTTCTGACTTATGAAGACTCTCACAGCTGACAGTCAACTGACCACTAGAATGATGGTCAACTGACCGCTAGAATGATAGGCACCCCTCCAAAAATTTCTCTCAACTCACAAACAAAATGCTGTCAATTAGTGCGAACTTCCTTTCACACATAGCACACTGGACATGCAAACATACACTGTACAGGCCAGCTTGTTTCTTTCAAACTAGTATATTCATTCTCACTACATAGCTTGCTCACTCTACACAGCCACTTTCACTCCCTCGACCCTCATCAAAAGTGAGACAACTGATTTTCATTGTGACATTGTTTTTATTTCTATAGTGACCTTCTACGATGTCTGCACAAACAGAAATAAAGAACAATTGTTGCTCTCACTTCAGCTCTCAGTCAACCAGTGACAGGAAAAGCTAAATTGTGAGGGTGTACTCGTTTGTGACATGGCTTCTGTACCTGACTAGATATCTCAATGATGTACAATGTATACGCAAGAATGCAAGTCACACTCTGAAAGGTCATTGTCATCCTTTACTAAGTCTAAATTTATACCACCATAGGTGAATCTCGTTCTCAAAATAAAGAGATTAGTGGTCTCTACTCGCACGTCAGACTAGGCGGTCCTAATTACAGAGTAATCTGACCATAAGCTGACCACACTAACACACTCACAAGCTCAGAAGTTTGATTCAAACATACCATAGCCTAGGATGTCCAGTATTCAGCCACACACATGGGCTCAGAAAAAACTTGTTTAGCAGTGACCACAGGTGTCTGGATAGTTTAGACTAGCTTGACCATAGAATCAGATAATACTGACCAAAACAACCAACTCCCCACCCCATCCCCGAGTTACAGAATGACTGTTGAATGACTGACGTCGAGGACGGTTTGATTTTGCTACAACACGCATTTCCCACAGACACTTGCCCAAGTATACTCCGCAATCGTCCTCAGCAAGGGGTTAAAATCAACACATACATGTACACTGCACATTGCAGTCAATAAATAAAGTCAAGGGGAGTGGGCTGTAAATTTCTAGTAGACTAATAACAAAACAAGTTACTAGCCAGTCGGCTGTTCCATCAAAAAGCGGACAGTGACCCTAGGAACTTCTGATTATGCATAAAGGAAATGATAAACTCGTTTGTGACAAAATTGAGGCTCTTTTTTCCCCAATCAGAACTCTTCATTCTCAAATTATCTCTCTATAAGTCACTGCACAACAAATTGATGATTAGTCTTTGCTCAAAACTGTGCTGGGCATTTACTGAACAAGACATTGATTATGATTATGTCCTGTGAGTAAAGGATTTTACCTTGCAGGCTGGAGATGAGACTATAGAACTAGGATATTTCCATGACACCATTTTTCAGTCCCAATGTGACTGGTCATGAGGTGTCATTAAATCAATCCCTCTATATCATTGTGAGCCACCACAATACTTTTTCCCCTGTATACACTCACAGATGTATGTCTACACCAGACCTATTCATTTCACCAGGTGCATGGGAGTAGCATTAGTTATGTAATCATGGAGTCTGGTCAGAAAACATGATTGCTTTTTTTTCTAAGATTGGTAAGACCTTCATTTCATGAACCCCCTCAGCTTTCATGGCTATAAACAACTCTCAACCTGTTCCTGCGGTTTGGAAAGCCAAACAAAATAAATTCTGGGATGACCTGCATAACCTCTCAAATTTTGAGAAATTAAGATGACCAAGGAAACCCTAGTGTAACTACACATATACCACAAACTGTACATGCCTTAAGACAACACAAGCCAAAACACACAAACTACAAACACAATATGCTTTTTAACCAATAAGCCACTTAGTACAGGGAGTAAATTCAGCTTTCACTAAATTTGACTCGTGTCCTTCTGACTACTATGCATTGGCACTCTAGATACCATCAGCTGAATGGAAGAAAGGCACACACACACACCATCCACAGGGTGAACCACACTAATAAAGCTTTGTTTTGGAACAAAGCAAAAAGAGAAAAATATTACTACAGTGCAGACCAAAGCCACGCCCTTTCTACTCAACTGGCTATCATCTACATAGGACATGGTCAAGACAGGAAAACTGACCAGGAGAGATGGGAGTGACCACAGCAAATGGCTGACAGTATGGACAGAGGAAATGGGATGGATGAATTAAGGGTGTTAGCCAACATATCAGAGTTTTCTCGTCCAGTCTGAGATGACCACAGGAATCTACAAAACATCCACAGGTCGAACTGACCACTTTGTGCTATGGTCACCATCAGTCTCTGTCCATCTTGACCAGTCTCTTGGGCAGTATCAATCTCATCATACTAGGGACATCTTTGTTTCTCAATCACCATCAGGTGCAACACACCTTGTGGTATCAAATATGATGTCACATACTTGAAAACTTATTAGTGGAAAAATGAGCAAAGACAACGGGATTCCATCGGGATTCGAACTCGAGACCTCCAGATTGCTAGCCCGGTGCTCTACTGACTGAGCTATAGAAAGCCCTAGTACAGTGTTTGTCCCAGAAAACTGTGAAGAATGAAGCACAGTGTATAGTGAGCTGCCTCAAGGATACATACCAGGGCCAGTGTGTAGAAAAAAGAGATAGCAGTGAACACAACCCAAAAGTCTTCAATCTCATCCCTGTGAGAGTCTGACATTTTACACACGACCTTTAAGGTTGCTGGATGCAATGAGTTAAGAGAAAGATATCTGCAGCATGCTTAGGGCTGTATGTTTGGGACACCTATACTTTGTCTGAATCCAATCATGATCAATATGATTGTTCAATCTCTGGACTGACTTCACAACAGCCACTGCAGCACACACAGATTGTCAACACATTCATATATCCCAGCACATGAAGTCTTAGATTTGCATCGATGTTACCAAGCTTTCATCCTATGATAGCCAACTCATTGGCTACTTAGTGAACAGCTGAGGGTGTTTGTTAGTCATCATGAAAACAACAACAGGTGGAACCACTGGCCAAGGAAGGAGTTCCAAGTAGTCCAGTCTACATGAAAACAGTCAAGTAAACATTGGACAGTGACCATATCCCTAGAAAACCTGCTGCAACAACAACCTTTACAGGTTCACATCTCTAAATTGAGAAATCACAAAATTCAAATTGATCTTTTATGAGAATGAGATTTTTCATAATCATTGTTACACACAGATATACCGGTATGTGATATCATTACTTTCTAAGAATACAGTAACAATGCCATGATCAAATAAACATAACTGGCTTGAAAGGAGACTATACTTTTAATACAGACTAACAATCAAACCGCTATGTCTCACATCACAAACAGAGTCTAAGGATTTTACAAAAGAGGTTTAGAAACAGGAAGAAAAAGGTGCAGTAATCTCATTAAGCACATGACTATGAAAAGCTAGGTTCACCTTTAAAAAAAAAAATAATGAAGATACAACTAGTAATATTTTTTCCAGTAATACAGAAGATTTAGTGAGGTAACCTTAATTCAAACTAATATTTTACATATTAACAAGTGCAGGGTACCCTTAACCCTCAGTCCCTCAAACTCAAATCTGTGTTACTTTCTTCACAGTATAAGGGATATTCAGGACATTTTCTTGGATCTGTTGACAAGGTCCCACAAGAGAGAAAAACCAAACTCACAACCAGAAAAGTCTTCATTTAACACCCCCCCCCCCCCCCCCCCCAACCACCAGGGTCTGGAGACTCAAAATGACCTAGGAATTATGTTAACTTAAAGTTTGTGACCCACTTCTTGAAGAAAGTAGAGAGGAAAAACGCTTCCCATCATTATCAGCAGAGAAGCTCCCTGTGGATCTCTTATCAGGGTATAAAGAGGAGGGTACTGCAGACAGGTGGGGTTCCCCGGGTCAGGTCCGGTAGAAGAGATAGGAAGCTCCCTAAGCCACCAGCCTTTGTCACTTGTTTAAGGTTGAGTAAGAGGATCCATGATTCGTATCAAGTAAATCGGTCACAGATTGCTCACAGGGTGTTGATACATTACGTCAGGCACTCGATTTACTGCTTGAGATAGCAGATTATCGTTCTAATATTTAGGACTTTCCAGGGAATGAAATCTTTTAATCACAGACAATCTTGTAGCTTTGTGGAAAGAAAGACTTACAATGTAGTATCAATAGGAATTACTGCTAGTAGTCATTCATTTGCAAATCTGTCTGCCTTTGGAGCAATTTCATGTTTAAAAAAAAAGTAATTTCTGTGATAAACATGTCAACTCGAACTTATGCTTGTAGCAAAATAGATAGATGGAATTATTGTGATATTACTGTCATTGTTAGTATCATTACTCTTATTATCATCATTATTATAATTTTCATAATCATTTTAATTATCATTGTTATCATCAACATCACTATCATAATTATCATCAGCACTTCATTACCACAACCATTATATGTGAAAGTTCAACAAGAACATTAAAAGGATGCAGTGTCTCATTTACATTAGATATATAGGTTACTGCACAGCATGGATACTATTACTGAAATTCAATAATACTGAAAACTTTGACAACTTTATCTTTTTGTTTCGAGACCATTTGGTAGCTTGAGGAATTGATGCCTACTGCCCTTCAGTAGAAATCATTCTCAGATGAAAACTTTAAAAAAAATGTAGTATACGGTGATATTGACATGGACATTAAATCTCCTCTCTCAGTTTAAATACTGTTTTATATTGCTATCCTGACTTGCTCCTTTAATAGACCCACTGCAAAGGATGCAACTAAAGGCGACAGTTCTGATCCTCCGTGGCATTTACTCACCACTGAACGTGGGATGTGACTTTAGCCAATATTCCAGGGCCTTGGGTGTAGAGAAGGAATCCAAGGCAAGACACATACAAGACAATTATTCCCAACCAAGAGAGGTGTGCCCTATTCTGAGCAACCACAGTCTAGCTCCAGTCTAATGAGGGAGAGCATTTCCTGAAAGAAGGAAATCCCCCCTCCCCCCGCCCGTCCACAACCCCCCAGCTTTCTCTGACTGCATCCAGTAGCAAAGGAAACACTAATATCCTGAAATTCGTCTTGTCGGGATCAGGATCCCTGGGAATTTCTTGGGACAGAATGAGAGAATTTTAGATCATCACCACCACCGTCATTTCTCTAACCAACAGGGAGGTGAGGTGGTTTAGAGGTGAGATCGTCTGTCTCACACACTGTGGGTCTAGGGGTCAAGTCTCAGGGGGATCTCTTTATGTTGGTAGGTGAAAATATGCCTTCCCTTCTATAATGATCCTCAGCTTCATTCAGAGAAAAACAAGTTTGTTTGCTAGATCACAGATGACCCAAGTCTCTTCATAGGAAGAAAACAAGAGACTAAGGGGCCTCAGGCTCACTGGAGCCAGACGGTCTAACCTTTGAGGGCCCTCTTAAACATGATTACTAAATATCAACTACAGACATTCCCTGCGAGATAATTTGACATGTCTGGCTGATAAATGCCAACTTCATTAAATTCTACCTCCATGTTTCATGGGGTGGAAATGTTACTTTCAAGTTGGCGTGAAACTAGAATCATTCCCCTTATCTCTTATTTTCACCCTTCTCAAACACAAATATAGCCATAGATATTGAACTTGGTGTCTACTTGATCACTCATGTAAAATCCAAAGATGGTTTTCATAGTTAAAGGTACAGAAAAGAATATGGAAATATGGCTAAATTTTGCTAGTGATACTATCTATCCCCACTTACAAAACATTCCCTGTTTTAACCAGCCCATGTGCAATCATCCTGTGATCCCCTAAGTAGAAAGTTGAATATTCTGTTCTTATCAAGCACTTGGGTAAATCAAAAACCTGGTATCTAGTAGTTATTACAGGGATGATGTAGTTTTGGTTGAGATGGGGCTTCAGGTTTCCAACTTTTTTGTGAGATAATGAAAAACCTCTCATGAAATAATAAAGGACATACAATTCTATGAGGAATTCAAAGTTTATTTGATAAAAATTGGTTTTGAAATGGCTGAGATATCCAAAACAAAGAGGTCCTAATAAACACAGGGATCCATCTATTATTAGGACCACATTGTTTTGTACTTTGTTTTTTGATATCTCAGCAATGTCAAAATCAATCTTCATCAAAAAAAAAAAATATGAATGCCTCCTAGATTGGTACATTGTATGCTCTTTGATATTTCATACATAGTTTCTAATCATCTCACAAAAGTTAAAATCTGAATTCCCATCTCAACAAAAACTATATCATCCCTTTAATCTCATTAAGGCATTGTAAAGAGGGGTTGTTATTGTTTTGTTTTGTTTTGTTTTTTCCTTACTGGAAGAATACTTCAAATAGTTAATATTCTCAACCGCTAAAAATGATTGCTACCTGAATGGATTTAAACATTTTGCAATTTGAATTATAAAATTATGAAAATGACACAAGTTGCTCGTGTTACAAGCTGCAGCCTGCCAATAGTAATAGCATGTGTACAAATACTGTATTCCCATAAATGGACAGCGAGGGCACACTTCAACCCGTTTCAGCGAGATTCTTTCTCTTAACATTATACTAATCAACGATGCTCATTAACATTCCATATTGACTCTTTCAAACATCACTATAAAGATCTCTAAGCACATTCTCTCACTGCTAACAGTAATTTTTTGTTCGATGTTATGAGCTACATGGAGAAACGAACAACCAAAGAAGATGACAAGCACCAAAGAATGGAATCTGATGAGGTATTTTTCATCCAAGGCCGATCATTTTTACTCATCCTATATCCATGCGACAGGCATCATATTCGAAGTCTTTGGATGTCGTCTAGGAGGGAACAACTGACACGGCACAATTCTTCTGGCATTCTTAGGATGTGTCTGTCAGCATCATCACTGCTGTATCGATGTCGTTTCGTTCAGCCGTGATGAACTCCTTTTTCTTTTTTAAATAAACTTGAGAACAGAACACTTCAAAGAGAAGCGAAACTAAATTAGTCACTTCACACTTCAGACACTGTGCATAGTATCTGACACTTTGCATCAAATTGTCGCTCATGATGAAGTCACGGCAATAAGAAAGTAACAATCAATCAAGGACACATCTTTGACTCCAGGCATCACCATCTAAACTTTCCATCTATGAAGCATGGAAAAGAAGAGAAATTGCCTACCGAAAGTAATTGCCTACCGGAAGTAATAGCACATGCAAGAATTAACGAGGTATGTGCCAATCGATGTCTCGCCCACGTATCACAGTTGTTTATGGCCTGGTAGCATAACACAGCTTCCAAGGAGGGGAACGTCGACAAGATCTGCCCACGCTGAAAACTGAATATCAGATTAATGTCAAGAAGGGCAAAGGTCATCAAAGGTCAATTAAGTATCTGGTACATCAGTGTAGTATTTTGTATGATAAACTGGTTAAAATAGGTGAAGAAATGAATCAATGATTAGAAACAAAACAAAAATGTATGCATGAAACTGATTTTTAAAAAAACAGCAAAAAGTGTCGCCCTTCAGCCATTTTGCAGTCAGCCATGAAGGAAAATACATGTACATGCTAAAAGCATTATTATATTGACAATGCGTATCACTGTTTTTTTCTGTGTAGAGGGCAAAATGTTGCCTGGCACCACGACTCTGACGCAGATTAAATCACATGACTCACAGCACAGTTCCATGAACTTCTGACACCCGGTGATTGCTTGTTTGTTTTGTTTTGGGGTACGTGTGGTATTTACAAAGTTTTAGAAACTAAATTCAACATCAGTTGCTGGAATGGAAGCTTTAAAATTTGTTTAAACAAACAAATTGCCAAACAAAAGCATGTGAGTAATATGAATGGTGCCAAGTGGCTCTAAAACCTTGAGACTGGTATAATGAGGAAGACTAAGGTAAGTCACATGCCTTAAAATCAATCAGATCAGTGAGTGATTCGTGTTGCAGGCAATTAAAACTTAAAGCCACATTGGAAGCAGCAACAAAAAAAAAAAGAAATAAAATGATCATCACATTTGATGCATATACATAGTTCAGGTCTACCAAAAACATTTTACTTTACGTGCACCATCACATACTGCCACTGCACCAACCCATCCCACTCCAGCTGTGTTGCAGTTGCCATAGTGATTACTTCATCAAGACTCAAGACTCAAAGAGAATGAAGGAGGAAAGGATTGTGTGATGAGGAGAGTCATGGAACCAGACAGGATGGAGGAAGATGGATAGAATGATGGATGATGGAAGAGAAGAGGGATAGACAGAAGAGAAGGATGATGTAGCGGAGGGAGAGAAAGAAGGATAGAAGGAAGGAAAGTGAGAGAGGGAGAAGAGAAATTACAGAAAGAGAGAAGGGGGATATGCAGATATCTGAAGCAGGATGCCCAACATATACGACTCCACCCATCTCTACGGGCTCCTGCTCCCTCACCCCAGGGAACCTCTCTCACCCACGGAGGAGGGGAGAAAAACTACAAGCATATCTCATGAATGAATTCTGGCACACACTGCCTCTAGTGGTCGACTGGACACTTCCGAAGGACTGCATCCGTTGACAAGTAATCCCCATACAAACAGGAAGTTTGCCAGACTTTACACCCATCTAATTTCCCCTCGAACATCACTTCTCCCCCTACACCTACAAACTCCCCCCCCCCCCCCATTATCAATCTGACCGATCTCTGATGTCTTGTTATCACTGCATCCCATCAGGAAAGAGAAGGCCCCTCACTCACTGACAGGACAAACTACAGTAGGATCCATTCCTCAAACCACTTCATTATTCCATCAAAATGCTAACTTACTTTAACAACAAAGTTTTTCTTCCAAAATACTTTTGATATCTCTGCAAAAAACACCAGAGTTGTTTAAACATATTCAAGACAACAATGCAGTTGCAACATCAAAAAGCTGGACATATACCATACATGGATTAATCATTATCACAAAATATGTTTGAACTGCAAATAATATTGTTTTTCTAATTCAGAATGTCAGTTCAACTTTTTTGTAGTTCTTGACATTTAAAGGTTCATTCAGGTCTTCCTATAAATTGGCTCTACATGATTACTTGCAATTTTTTATTCTTAGTTTTCATGTGTATTCTGTATCTTACCCACTTTTGCACCCTCTGGAAGACAAGTCTTTCCAAATATAAATTGCATAACCAAAATAAATTGTACTCACTGGATATATCAAGGAACTTATTTCTCAGAACATTGAGGCTTTTCTTGCTTTTCTGGTCTAGCAATGACATCAGCTTGCATCTTTCATGGTTCACAAAAGAACTGCAGAAATCATGACAAAAGAATTAACCTCTGGCTTCCCAGTTTCTATATTGTCTCAATATTGGGTCTGTGCTATCTTGTTGAAGGATGAATAATGGTATCCTTGTTAAAACGTCATCACTGACTAACACACTACATTAGAGATGAAGTCTGCTCAGCTCTGATGATTAACCCGTTGAGGATGAGTCCCAAGTATACTTGGGCAAGTGTCTATGGGAAATGCGTGTCGTAGCAAAATCAGTTTGTCTTCAACAGGTTAACATTAATCACAATCTTCCCTGCTTTGTTCTATAGAAGACACCCTAGTAAGAGGATGTGTTGGATGGCTCGGAGAAAAATTGGGTCAGGCAGAGGCTCATGGGATTGATAAAGTCGGCAAACTCCTGGAGGAATGTGTGGGCGATTCTAACAAAAGCAAAGAACGCAAACGACTCATTACGTCATGGGGTCTGTCCCTATTCATTCATTTCGGAAGCCGAATATTGCCACAGCCGGCGACGTCAAACATGGAGCAGTCCTTTTGTTCTGAAGACACAAAGGAATACTGCATGAGGCCCCTCAATCATTAAACACGATTGAAACGTTTGAGCCAAATCCAAGTTCTAAATATCATTCGTTAAAATTCACCTATAATTCATGTGTTCCATTACCAACAAATCTCCCCTACGGATATGATGCTTTCTTCTGTGTTTTGGAAAAGGGATCTGACATTCACACCAGACAGACAATGGGTTTATTTCTGGAAATCTCTTGTCAATGACTAAAGATTGCTCTATTGTTCCAACAAGGACACTTACATGTATTTCTCTCCAGCATTGGCATTTTTGTCTGTTCATGTTTCCCAGAAAACTTTACAAAACCCTTAACAGTAAAATGCCAGCTGAATAATATCTGACAAGTAGTGAAAGTAAAAAATAAAGTTGGTAAAATTAAAAGATTTTTAAACATCTGCAGAATTATTTGTGCACAGGGCTGCTTCCCTGGCTTTTAATAAGAGTAAAGAAAATCCCTGGACAGACAGCTCCTAAACCCCTTGAGGACAGACTGATTTTGCTATAACACGCTTTTCCCAACAACATCTGCCAAAGTATACTCGGGACTCGTCTTCAATGGGTTAACCCTAACTAGGCCGGGGGGGCCTCCGAGGCCCCCCCCCCCTCGACGTTCCGCGCGATGTATCGCAATCGCAAAAAGCTATCGCCGCGACGTTTCATGACTTTTTTCTTTTGAGTCTCCCGCATCTTTTGACACTAAATTTGCGACACCCAAGCGCGCAGTTCCGAAGTTACACATAAATATGTACATGCATGTCAGACCAGAAATTGCTCAAAAACGTAAATTCGTGTACAATTTCAATGCAAACTGTGCTTACAGGCAAATTTCATAAAAGCATGATTATTTTGGTGTTTTATTGATTAAAATCAATGAATAACGTATTTTCTTATTCGCACCGATGTCGTGGACAAATTTCATCGAAAAAACAATGAAAAACCTAAAGTCGAAAAAACAAGGAAATACATAAGAAATTAAAAAACAATAAAATACTTTAGAATTTTTTCTGATATCACAATTTTTTTTTACAACATTTGCTAAGGACACTAAAAAGAATATTTACACAAAAAATGTGCCTGTTTTGAGCTTTATTTTGTGATTTATACCAAATAGTCTGTTTTCATGCATCATTATACATAAATTAGCATAATTTAGCATAAATGATAACTTTTGAAAAATTAACTTCATGGTATTTTAGATTACATCATAGGCAATGTGTGTGCCAATTTTCATCGCGATCGCGCAGTCGACAGGCCCCCGAATGTCTACAAATAATAGAAAATTTGAAAAAAACAGGTTTCAAAAGATGATCAAATAGAATATCTGTATTAAAGCCTGGCAAGAGACTACTGTATATCATTCAAAGAAGAGCTTTAGATGCTAATGTAATGCAACACGGCTTTATAGAGAAGATAAACTAAATACCACAAGCAAATTCTCATAAGCTACACCCGTGAATATTACACCCTCACAGAAATCATACTATTCTGCTAACTTTTCATAAACCAGGCACATTTTCAGCTTCCTAGGCTGTTTCTCCCCCCCCCCCCCCAAAAAAAAAAGAGCAGTAAGAGAAATGATAAAACAGGTGACACGATAGTCCATCCTGACCCTCGATCATTTCATATCAATTCACCATGGTAAAGCAGAGAGGATGCCAGACAAGGACATATGTAAGGTCTATGAACTATCTCTCACCCTCGGTTTTTTTCCTCTCTCCCATTCTCTCTCTCTCTCTCTCTCTCTATCTCCTTCTATCTTTCTCTCCCTTTCTTTTTTAGTTACTCTCTCCCTCTCTCTCTCTCTCCCAATATATTTCTATCTCTCCCATTCTTTCTCTTTCTCCCTTCCACTCTTTCTTCAAGCTGCAGAAAGGGGCGAGACATTGTCCCTGGATTGATTAGGCCTGAAGGATTGTGGGTGAAATAATTGAGGGGAGGGTGGTGATCAGATGGTAGGCATGGAGACAGCACATGAGTGAGATACTTGCATGCTACTTCCTTTGTTCGCACTTTTTTCTGGGGTGTCACAGCACTTCGGGAATTTTTACACACTAAGTTTGCAATTACTATCCTCACACTTGCCAGTAGGGCATATTAACATTATGTATTCACATACAAAACTGTACTGTACATTCATGTTGTACCTCTATTATAAAAATAGGGGTATTTCCAATTATTTCACAAAATGGGCCATTTCGGGTACCTATTCCCGATTGACCACGACTAAACGTTGGTAATCAATAGATATGGCATTTCATAATGTCAATTATTATGGTTATGCACTACATGCAGTGAACTTAAACTCCTTCTTGGTTTTCAACCTGTCCATCTACACATCTTTACTTGTGTTCAACATATTTCTAGTTACCCACCCCCTCCTTTCCTTTCCCCTCATTTTACATCTTTCTCTTATCTGTTCATGACTTACAACTTCCATGTTTCTATATCTACTTATTTATTTATCTAAAAGTGTACTTACCCTTCTATATATGTACCTATCTACCTATACATTCATACCCACCTATCTACCTATGAATGTACCTATATACCTATCTCTGTACCTATTTATGCACCTGCCAATGTATCTATCTATCTATCTATCTATCTATCTATCTATCTATCTATCTACCTATCTACATATTTATCTCTGTATCTATCTATCTATCTATCTGTCTGATTGTTCAGCATTCTTCCATCTTTGTACAATGATACCATTCTTAGTTTTCTATTTAGGTGGTCCTACAATCTCTATGGGAAATTTTGCTCCAAGGTTTCTTGTAAATAATGAAATACAAAGAGAAAAAAAAAGGTAGGCAACAATCTGACAAGGCTATTCCTCTCACTGCCAACTCTGCATTCTATCTTCATCATAAAGGTCATTGATTGGACCATTACTGAATGTGAGCTACAAAAAAAAAAAAATGTAATCACAAAATTATCATTACTCATTACCATATATTCCATATCTCTCATCATTTCCTTTCATCTTTTTTTCTCTATGTGTATCTCCACCAAGATACAGCATTCAGGTATTTTGACAGCATCACATAACCCAGCACTCCCTAACTCCACACAATGAACCTAAATTCTGAATTTTTGTGCACACAATGTCTATGTTGCATACTCTGTAAACATTCTATGCCCATTTCATCTTCTCCTTTCTCCTTTTAATCTTCTTTTTGTTTGCAAGGTAGATATCTTCTCTCTTTTTTTCAATACATACATATACAGGACTTCTATATCTATTTTGGCGTTTTATTTAACACCAGTTGGAACACAAATCTTCAAAAGCTACCCTTCACCACTTCAAAGTGTGTGCTTAACTACAATCATTCCTAGTCCTGTGATGATCTTGCCTGCATTACACACTGACAGCCACTAGAAAATGTACTCTGGACTACAGAGGGCAGTCTTCCCCTTTTCAATGTGAAGGTGATTAACTGTACAGTGGTGCGAGGAAGGTGTATGGACGCAGAATAGAACAGAAAAGGGAAAAGTAGCTTGGTTATGGTATTATTTTCTTTTGCAAGGCCTCTATTCTGGAAGTCTGACGTCAGTTTTTAACCTAAGAATCTTCCGTAATTGAGGGTTGAGGATAGTTGTCATATTTTGATCAAGGAAAACATTGTTGCAAGGAAAAATCACTTTCTTCTCTAGTGATTAAGTTTTCCCCTCCAACCAAAGCAGTCCAACAGATGGTCCAACAAAAAATGTTTTAAAAAATGTAAAGAAGACACTAATCAATTCTGATGAGAGGGCAATATCAGATGACAGAAAACTACATCAGATACGGCTACTAATTCAAATCACCTTGTCATTTCTAGAGGACTAACTTTAACAGCATCAAAAAGACCTCAAGCATCTTCTGATGCTTCCAGATTTGAATTAGAGAAGAGAGAAGAAAGAGGTAACACTCAATATCAAACATTTCTCCTGAAAATGAGGTTCATGACAAAAAAAAACAAAACAGAATAAAACATCCCATGAGAAATATATCTGGGTGAAAAAAAAAATCAATATATGATTCATTCTCTTTTCCTAGTTTGTTGTTTACCTCTTCCCCAGAGAGTGTGGTCCAGGGTTGCCTGCCATAGGAGAACATCTCCCACAGAGTGACCCCAAAGCTCCAGACATCACTGGCCTTAGTGAAGGTCAGCTTGGTCAAGGATTCCACTGGCATCCTGAGACAGAGAGAGAGAGAGATACAAACAGAACAGTAGAGGGATGGTAGACGGGTCAGTCCTAGAGGGCTCCCTCTTGTGTCAGCAAACGCTACATGTTTTACTCCTCACAGTGTGGCTATGGAGCACATGGCAGTGCTGGTTTAAAATACTCTTAGTTACCAAATGTAACAGATTAAAGCTAGGAAAGATGACAAGAGGCCACACTTAATGCTTGAAGGAAATTCACGACTTGATCTGTTGAAGTTCACACAGGTAAAGTGGTTTTCATCATGCAATATTCCCAATCATTATTGTAATATTGGTTCATAATCTTTCTTTCTATACATAAAATGCAAAGAATACAGGACGTAGCATATATTTACCTGACCCTTATGCAATCACAGTTCATGAGTATTATTCTGTTCACTTCGGTCACTTGAACAATTATTATCTGTCACTACCATAATACCTTCTTCATCTTTGGAAGAGATATCAATAATGTCACTAACGTGGTATACCGGTATCTACAGCATCGTATCTCAGATCTTGGCTCATATTCCACATAAATTCACAACTAGAATAGAACTGGGGCTTTGATGAGTACTACTGGAATATAACAAAAAAAAACCTATGTTTGTTGTTGAGGAGGAGTGAAAGTTCCCAGACTCCCCCCATCACCCCCAGCTTGCCACGTTACCATGCCAACGGAAGTTTGAGGTTGGGCCTCATCTCACTGCGGTAGTTTTCTCCCAGGAGCAATCTTCTCGACAGACCGAAGTCACTGATTTTTGCCGTCTTGTTTCCCTGAGGTTTCAAATCAGAAACAGATCAGTTTAGAAATACATTCAGGAATTATCAAAGGCAGTATATGTAATGAATGGGTGACAAAATCTTCTAATACGAATACAATAAAAGGTGATGAACTGCTTGCATTTGGGACAAAAAAAAAAAGTTAACGAACTCTTTGCAGGTGGAATGCATTATCATGTCATGTGACAATAAAGTCACATGGGAAAAGAACTGTCATTTCATTTTGTACAAGAAATTCATAAATATGCAAATACTTTTGAACAAGCATTGAGAAAAACATAATTGAGAATTAAACTTGGAAAATGTACTTAATTGCATTCACTCTTTTAGGTCAATGTCATTATATACGCCATGGTGTATCACACACACATTAATTGATTATCTCCAAGTTTTTAGGACTATAACTGTATAATCTGACACAGTAGGATCTATACAGTGCACTCCTGTTATAACGAACACAGTTATAATAAAATTCTCGTTACAACGAAATCAAAATTCAGCTACCAAAATTTTCATCTATATGTCTTTATACAGTGTAAGGTTCAATTATAATGAAATTTCGTTATAACAAAAGAAAACTGCCGGTTGTAAAGACTTTGTTATTATGGGAGTACATTAGATATGAATAATGGTGGGAAGCTAAAATTGAAACTAACCATGGCTTATAGTTCCCTCTTACCTCATTGTCTACAAACATGAGGATATTCCTAGCAGCCAAGTCTCTATGGATGATGTTTGACATGTGAAGGTATCTCATCGCCTCGGCGATCTGAACAGAGTAGTCTAGGAGTAGAGGAATAGGAAAGGCTGGCTTCAGGGCCTCCTGCTTGATGTTCTCTGCCAGAGACCTCAGGGGAGCAAACTCAGTTACCTAGGCAACAGATGAGAGAAGCATATAGTCAAAATCAAAGTAAGTTTCAATTATGCATTGGAATGAAGAAAGGTTCATGTCTTCTTCAAATTGGCAACATATGAGAGATAAGATATTTCAGTTCTCGTTCAAAGCCTGTCAGCATCCTTCACTGCCTCTTTCTATCAATACTCACATGTGTTAACCACACAACTTCTGTGAGATAATACGCGTGTACATTAACACAGTCCCCTGGAAAAGTTTGATTACTACATCAGCAAATTTCAAGTTGTTTTTCAAATTGGCAATGTTGACTCATTGGACTTTGGCTCCTCTTCAGAGCTGTACAAACTTGACCATCCTGCACTCGACCTCTAAAAGAGCAAGATCCAAAGATTTGTGATCAAAAAGTGCATCAGCATAGAGGTAATTATGAAGGGAAGGCCCTCAATGGTTAAAACCAGTTCATTCATACATGATGCAGTACCCGAACAGAAAAAGGCATAGAAATAATAGTTTAGCACATCAAACCACAAAACTATGGAAAATATTTGGTAAAGTCTACACTTTATACTTTTCATTACGCAATTTCTTGAACAGTCTGGAACAATCTCCACAGCTGATTCATTAACGACATTTAATTTATTTCATTTTGCACATGACATCAATGACATCATTTTTTCTTTCTTTCTTTCTTTCTTTTCTCTACTTCTTTTTTGTTCTCTTTATGCTGTGTGAAGAATTTTTGTTACCTTTGAGCACTTTGAGTGGTAAGTAGGATTAAAGATACCCTATGTCATAATAATAATAATAACAATAACAATAATAATAGTAATAATAGTAATAGTACTAATAATAATAATAATAATAATAGTGATAATAATAATAATAATAATAAAAATAACAATAAGAAGAATTATTAGAAGTTATAATTACTATCATTAATATTACCATTATCACTATTATCATTATCATTATCATTATCATTATTGTTATTGTTACTATCATTATCATCACCATCATCATTATTATCTTTTTCTCATCCAAACATTCACTTCATTTTTCATCACAGTGACTTCCTAGGAAGATGATGTGCACCTTTAACTCTTCTTAGCCAGTGACAGTTCCTGGGATGATTAATCCTCGTCACTAGGGGGCAGCCAAACATCCGCTAAAAACATTCCTCATGCTAGCAGTCCACTCTCATTAGACCCCATGACCCAGAAAGTCATCAATGAAATAATCCCGCTACATCCACAAGGCCTGATCTAAAACCAAAGCAGCATGGCTTCAACTAACGTCATGTCGCTTCCACTCTAGCATGGAGTACAGGACACACTAATCCAGTGGTTTAGCCTGTTTCCTATAACTACTCCACACTTTTTCTGGTCAATATTCAGCTCAGACCTTGTTTCCTTCTCTCCCCACCCTTTCCTAGAATTCAGACTTATGATGTTTTATATAAGTTTAATGGCTGCTTTTATGCTCAGGTGGTTTTATGATCATTTTTGGCAACGAATCAGGACATATGACAGAGCTAAAGGCAAGCATGTGATTTTTAATTTGACTTTTCTAGGGTATTGTTGTTGTTTTTGTCATGCATCATGCCGGGTGTTTTCTCTTTCGCATCAAGGTCAAAACAGTTACAGACATTGGCATGAAATATGAACAAAATATCATATGAAGATGACACTATTTGATAACACCTGCTGAACTGTGATGAAAGCGTGACCTATATTGTACATACTTCATTCCAAACATGTGCTTCTTCAGGTATCTGTGACATGCTAAATACCACATTCTGCACTGTTCTGGTGTAATCCAACTCCACTTGGGAAATCATCCTTCACTTCACAGTCCTAGAGTGTTGGTTAAAGGGTAGCTTTCCCCTAATTTGAGAAGCCCTGGACAAGCTTAATGCCCTTCTATTTTTACCTTTTATCAGCCTGATTCACATCTTTGTCAGGAAATGCTTATTGAGACATCGAAGACACTATTATAGTTATCACCACAAAGATCTCACACTCGGTCACTTTGCACTGCAGAAAATATCTTCCAAACTTTCCTCTTCCTACTCAAATTTAATATGTCCATCTCTTTTTTGACCTCTGAATGAACTGCTCATATCAAGATGTAAATTGTAACTCCACAGAAAAATTTGGAAATCATGGGGAAAATGTGTACATTTCATTTTCTTTCCTTTCTTAAACATATGAGGATAAACAATAAACAAACAAGATTTTTTTTTAATTGTTAATTTGGCTTTTGATTGCAGGTATTTGGGGCTTTGTGAACAAAAGGACACACAAATAAACAAATACTGTAAACGTGGAAATTTTCGCGGTACATTAATTTTCGCGGATTTCGCGCTACGCTCGGCTAGCGCGAATTCAAAAACGCGCGAATATATCGTCACAATTTTCTACGCACATTTTGAACGGGATGAATTGTGTGCGCTTCATCGATGATACTGCTACGTAGTACAATGTACAGGCATGTTTACGCTACTAGTACTGTGCGAAGAGACGATACCCTAGATTGCTGTGTACTGTAGCATGCATGTGTGCACCGCACGCATCGATGCTACAGTCCCCCGTGACTACGGTACTAGAGTCACAGCTGTACTATGTATTTGAGTGCTTGTACTCGCAGTCGAGCCGCTCGCTACGTCCCTTGTCGTACGCTGGCATAGCAAGCTATGTAGCAGAGGCTTTGGATGAAAGCAGTGAATGTGTACTACAGTAAAGTAACCTGCTGCGGAGCGCGAATTTAAGAACCCGCGAATACGTTTTCGAGCCGCTCAGCGCGAAAAATTAATCGCGCGAAAATATTGACGTTTACAGTACTCTCAAATGAAAAACACATTTTGTATACATTGTATCTACATTTGGAGGGTTTCTAAGAGTACCACAGTCCAATGAGACATGTTTTAGTATTATCATTTCAATTTGCAAGTTGAAAAACTAAAAAAGAAATGCACTGGGATTTATGCGTGTCAGCAATTTACATCCATACCAAGCCATATTCCCTAAAAATTAGAGTATGATTTCCAAGCTACATGAACAAAGAGGGTTTAATAAGATGAAACTAATAAACAAAATTCTAAACATGAGGATGAAAAATTGATAATTCATAAAAGGGACACCCTCTGAAATCATGCTTCTGATCAAGTGATGACATTTTAGATTTGTTTTCTTAATTGACAATTTGTTGTGACTAAGAACAGTTCATGGTAAAATTTGTGAAATATGCAAAACTTTAAATTCCTTAACTGCCACAAATCATTTCTTCAATTACATGTAATATATTCAAAGTAATATCAATCAAGAACATACAGGGATTGTGATATAATAATCCAGCTACCTTTGAATTCTAAAACCTTCTCATATTGTGTCTGATTTTCCAACAAAACTTTCACCACTTTCATTATTGGCTTTCTCTTTTCTACGTACTGTAGTCAACTTCAACAGAGGGTGATCATTCACTTTAAGCAAGATGCACAAGGAGTGCGTTTCCTCATCTACATCGTCATGACGACCCAGAGAATGAACCAATCACCAGCCAATTTTTCTCCATATCTACTTCTGTCCTTCACACTCCATTAATCTCTGTGTGTTGTGTTTTCAAATCAATAACCACTTAACAATTTACTGTCAATGTCGTCCCTGAATGACGCAATGGGGTACTAATGTTAAACATCAGTTAGGTTTGTTTCTTGACTTCCGTTAAGGGCTTTTTACACTGTGTTTCTTAACCCCGAACTTTCTCTGACCCAGGACTATCGTTAGTCCCGTACCAATTTTTTTCAGCTTTTTACACTCGCCAATTAGTCCCGTACTATCTCTTGTCCGGGGCTAAGGAGAAAACTGACCTTTTTACACTCGTATTTCTTAGCCCCGGACTTTCCAAACCACATGAATATTCATAATTACGCTGTGTACTGTACACGTACACGTACACGTACACGCACCGGCAGCACTTGATTACCTCGTTTCTGATTGGTCAGTGAGGGTCGGACTTCGTCTCTGTCGCTTAGCCCAGGATTATTTTTTCGTTCTGTTTACACTCACTTGCTTGGCACCGCAATTGCGGTGCTAGCACCGCAATTGCCGTGCTAACCCCTGCTATTTTGCAGGGCCAGATAGTACCGTGCTATCGGTGGGGCTAGCCCACTTTGGCAAAAACGAGTGTAAACAGAAAGTGGGCTAAGGATAGTCCCGTACCAACGGTGGGGCTAAGGCCCCCCCTTAGCCCCACCGTTGGTCCGGGGCTAAGCAAAAATTTACAAGTGTAAAAAGCCCTATGGTGGCCTATCCTCAACCTAAACATTTTTCAGATCTGCTAGTGTTACATCACAGGTGAGCCTTCAAACCAATTATTTTTGAATTGATTTGTTCTTGCTATTGTGGCTTTTGTACCTTGGTCCAGATTTTTTAAACACAGAGATCCAGATATGTGCTCAATATTGTGCATCAAATTATGTCATGATTAACACGGCTCACAATGACAGACTGTAAACTGATCACACAGACATAACATTCAGCAGCCATGGATATTTTTCATTTTGCTAACAACATAGAAATCCCCCAATTTTAACAGATTAGCAATCAAATATTGAGTAAGACGAAAGTCACATTCAATTCTGAAATCTAAATCTGAATGTAAAGAGTACAGCAGGTCATTGGTCATGTCAGCCCTTTCAAGATCTTGTCTGGGGGATTCCCCAGCCCAAAATCCAGTCCACATACTGCTCACAGACATACCAGCATGAGGGAGCTATCTACATCGAGCACCACGCCGTAGAGCTTGACAAGGTGGTCATGGTTGAGGGAGTGCATGATGGCCGCCTCCTTGAGGAAGTCCTGCTGGCATTTGTCAAGGGAGAGCTTGTCTGGACTGAGGCACTTCACTGCCACCGGGATCTGGGTGGGATACAAACCAGGAAGGTGGGGGGAGGGGGAGAAGACAGAAAGAGGGATACACAGATAGACAAGTAGATAGATAGATAGATAGATAGATAGATAGATAGATAGATAGATAGATAGATAGATAGAGAGATAGATAGATAGATAGATAGATAGATAGATAGATAGATAGATGGATGGATAGATAGATGGATAGATAGATGGATAGATAGATAAATATATTGACAGATAGATAGATTGATAGATAGATTGAAAGATTGATTGATTGATTGATTGATTGATAGATAGATGGATAGATAGATAAATGGATAAATATATATGGAACACAGAGAAATATAAGGAGGGAGGAATGAAGAAGATTGAATGAGAAAATGTAGTGAAAGGGAAAGACAGGAAACCAAATCAAGAAATAATGTCAAGGGGAGATAGAGAAGGAAAAAAGGACAGGGATGATATAACCAGATAGAAAGAAATCAAAAGAGAGGGAAGAATCAGAGAAAGTGAAGAATAAAAGATTGACAAAGACAAGGGGAAACAGAGAGATGAGATAAACAACAAGAATGAATGAGAATGTGTCAGATGGAATATAACAGAAAACGGGAGGGACAAAGACATAGAAAAGAACAAAAAAAAGAAAAAGAAAAGCAAAATGAAAAGGAGAATAGTACAGAAGGAAATTGGAGGAGAAACAGTATGAAGTATGAAGGGACCAAAAGGTTTCAGGGAGAGAAAGTGAAACAAAACAAAGAAACTGCTGTTAATTGGCAGCACATATTACAATGTCAATGATAGTGTATCACTTTCACTTTCATTTGTACCACTGTACTACAGAGATAAATGTTTGCAATTATTAAAGGTTATTCTAAAATTGAAAATACATATGGACTGCAATGATCAAAGACAAAAGACCAAAACTTGGTCATAAACATTCCACATACTATTTGGAGGGAATTATCACATACAAAACCTCTGGTGCTGACAGAAGTCTCATGCATTATTCCGCAAAACAATAAGGGGGAAAATAGCAATTTCTTCCAAAATATCAATATTTCAGATGTAGGCTTTACAGACATGATCAAAATTGCATGAGATAGAATCTAACAGATAACTTGAGAAACTAACAAACAAAGAAAACATAGATAGAAAGACACCCTATAAGGCCCCATTGTACCAGATGGCATCCCATTAAATTTTCATAAAATATAAGTATTACAATTTGCAGGAAGGGTGTTTGCTCTTGATGACCACTCTTGGACATAGTTAATGACCCTTAAAGGTGTGGTCAGTCAGAGATCAAGAGACGGCACTCAACTGGCTTGTTATAACCCAGTTTACACTAGTACCAGCATTTTAGTGTGAATACAGTGTTATGGGGAGGGGGGTGTAAGACTAAGTTACAGAAGTATAATAAAGATTCATCTGCCTTGCCATTTCATTCTATGTGATTTTCCCCAACCCCTCATCCCTTCCAAACACTTCAGTGGTTCCAAGACGGCTCAGCTGGCTCAATAAAGACATTTCACACCTCTCCTAATGACCGCTGGATGGAGAAATGCACCAATGTAATTCCAGATTAAGAAGGACAATAAAGCTGCTTGACAAATTCAACAAAAGGCAATTCAAATAGGCCCAAACTAGTCGTCCACAGCCTATTCTCTTGCTGGATAATTTATCTGCCTGCTGTGGTACACCACACAAGCAGGATAATGACTTTTCATCACCACTGCTTATCTTCATGGTTTTCAAGACATTTATTTCTCTCTTTTCGAGCCAATCATCACCACATGATGTCTGCTAATAAAAGGCAGTTGCTTGAAATGCCAAAGCTACAAATTGCATGTGTACTTCCCAGCATCAACAATGTTTTGTAGTCATATACAACATAGCTGAATGCGTGTGACTTATCACAAAGCATTAACCACATTAACGCAAGAGGGTAGGCTGTGCCCAAGTTCATCGGAATTGTAAACACTTAAGCTTTTCTCTACAATTGAGGCAGCCTTGAACATTATTTCAAAGATCATGCTTTCTTGACTCGATAACAATCAGTTTGATGAATGACTCATCAAATCAAATACAATAACTCGACGTGGTTCAAGTACAAGTAACCTTTCTCTATTCTATTTGATTTTCTTCACCTCTGCTTCTCCCTCGTCTTCAGTGTATTAGCTCGATATCATTCTCTCATGATAAGCAAGCAAAAAGTTCTCTGACATTAGTTCATCCAACAAAGCATATATCAAGATTAAATGGTATCAAATCAAACGCTATGCTGAGAAACATGCACAACTATTCAATTCTCTCCATGTTATGTTTTAACTGCTATTCCCATTAAGAAATCCATGATTCCTACTATTCTGTGGTAAATGAAACTATGCCCCTACTAATGACTACTATCTTAAATCAGGAAAAGCAAACACTGCCATCAAAGTCAAACAAGATCAAGACTTTCTGAACACAACTCTTTACATTTTTACATATTTACAGTATTCAGTCCATGACAGCGAATGAGCAGCAGATTTATTATGCAATGAACTATACAGAGAAAACTTAACGTTTCATTCATAAGTCAGAAAAATGTTGCATTTATGGGCAGTTTTAATGCAAATTTTCTCGAAAGCGACAGTAAAGAGAGCTGCCTTTAATGGTCTGACTACCGTCTATTTATACTTGTCAGTCATGTGGTAATAGTCAAACATCAGGTCAGGACGCAACACACATGACATTGTGGATACGAAAGGTAAACAGGCACCCACATGGCTAGCATTCTTCAAACAAAGTGAAACGAACTTCAACGTGATGAAAAACTTCCAGTTTGAAAAGTATGACCCGATTGTCATTATTCCATGTGATATGTCTTGTGATCACATACCACACCTTACATGCATAAATGTGTCCAACACCTCTCTCAAGCTTCTTAAATGAGCGAAATGAGTTCCCAGCTATCAGTATCACACACATATTCCCTTCTTCTTCCGAATCACCCTTAGAATGACCTGTCACGCATCGCAGGTTAACCATTATCACCCTCCTAATTTCATATTCTCCTTTCTTCTCTCCTCACCCAAAGCAAACCTCCATACGAGTGGATGAGTCATCCTGCCCCATTGTTGACGAACAAAACAGAACTTTGATCCTTAACGACACCTTTCTATTCCACAATGTACCTTGGCATACTTTATGGTCTTTGGACCAATGCATAGTACTACTTCTATTACACAGAGAGCTCTACAAGTATACTGAATTCCTCTACATTACGACTGGTGTAGGAAAAACTGGTACGGTAACCCACCACCACAGGGCATAGTACAGTACACTCATTCTTGCATGCACTTGACGCTGTGCAAAAGAACAAAGGTTTTACATTTGTAGATGATTATATCCACTGAATTGAAAGCTACACTAACTGCAGAAAAAGACAGACGAGACTTATCAAACTTTGCTCATATCACTCACTCTGTCAGTTACATGCATTTAATTGTTTACTGTCCAACAGCATATCACATTCATGAAAGAACTAAGAAAACATACATATGTACACACATAATCAACTCTCTCTGGGCTTTGTGCACAATCATGTCAGAAAGCTAATTTGATAATTATGATAAAGGTAATAATTCATCATATTTGTAAAATTATTGAAACAATGTTTCTAAGTGCAAGGGGAAGACATAAAAGGAAAAATGAGAGATAAGAAGCAAACATGTTAGAAATATTATATTACGAGTATAAACTAAAGAAGACGTTTACCATGAGTGATGACATCTGCTCATTGTAATCATCATCAACTCATTTGTTCATTAAGAAGCAGAGAAATCAGAAAGTGCGAGGCAGTGACCAAGCGGAATGCAAGAAAAATGAAGGTGCATGGCTACAAAAGAGTTTATGGGACTCTAAAATTGGAATACAAAGTTGCTGCAAAACTCCAAGGAGTATAAACAGGAAGAAAGTGGACAAAGATAGCTTTTACTATGAAAGGTGTAAATCAAAGATAAGATACGTCATCCATCAATTTCATGTTCAATCATTGGTTAGAGGAAAGGGCATCCACATCAAAATAGAGCAAATTTGACAAAAGAATCCCAAGTGAAGGCCTATTTCATGAATTTACTCAGCCCCCACCCCAAACAATCTTTTCCTCCCACACAAACAGGAAATGGATTTGTTTATGACACTAATAATGTTATCAACTTCCTGTCCAAAATCAAATACCAATTGAATTCCGTAATCAAACTTGAAATGTTACTTTACTGGTTTCACTCCAGCTGAGCTTCTGTTTTCTGGTGATAAGTTCTGGCAACAAAGGTAACAAAACACACACACACACAAACAAACACACACACAGACACGCACACACACACACATACACATGCAATACAAGGCAGCTAGACAGTGTTCTCTTTGTACTCTGTATTGAGATTCTGGATCTCCCATGAAAAAAAAAAAAAAAAAAAAAAACTTTTTTTCACTCTGTATGACATAAATGAAAGAAGCTGGGCTGCCAATTTCTAGACCACAAAACATAGAAATGCAAGGTAACAATAATCATTCTACGACAAAATGATATTTTCATTTAAAAATGGGAAAATTGAAAGGCTGAAGCAGGCAAATGAAATTTTGAAAAATACGTTTTTTTACATTAACTTTAAAAACATTTCTTTATTGTTGATTAAGGAAAAACACTCAATATCATAAAGACATACTAGTACAGAAGAAATTCTAAAGAAGACATGATAATGATACACGAGTATGCAAGGTTGGTATTAAAAAACAAAAAAAAGAAGAAACTTGAGTTCAAGCAGGCAAAAATTCCTTCCAAACTACAAGTTCATTCTTTATCCATGGCTAATCTGTAAGATCTTATGGTTAGGATTATCAATGATAACTCAAAGTTAGTGAACTATGAGAGAGTTTACATGGTTCCTAATTTGAAGTTTACCTACTTTTGAAGCTCTACTTGTATGAAAGTTAGTGAAATTTGAGTCAACTTCAAAGTTGGGTCATCTCCTACAGGTAACTATGGCTAGACGAAACAAGCAAAGTTCAGTGAACTGACATAGACTATACCAACAGGAGCTGGGAGTGGGCAAAGTTTGTCATCAAACATGTCAACATAAAGAAAGAAATCACATCACAGATTTGTTTGGAAAATGACCGCCTCAAACAAGGGTCATTCCTTTGTCCACAGAGTGTGTCCATTACTGAGACCAAACACACTTGATGCATGAATGAACTGGTAAACATGGAGGGGGGGGGGGGGGGGGGGGCAAAGAGAAACAATTTGTCTGCATTTGTTGGCTGCTTTGCCCAATTTATTCTAGCATCCTGCCCTGACCGCATGGCAATCAACAATATTTTGACACCAGTGGCCTGCAAATACATAAGAGCTGGCTTAGTTTATCTTCACAAATTTTCAAGTGACTTTGTCTGTTTGCTCTGTATAACAAAACTGAATTACAATTGACTTCAATCATTAAGTCAATTACAGCCCTTCGCATTATTGGAGCTGAGAACAGTATAGCCTATACTCAGTACTCTGGTATTCAAGAATACAATCACATTGTCTGAGGACTACAATGACTGTATGTTTTCCACACTGTCATTGGATTCAGAACAATTATGGTGTCTCACTCCACATCAGTTGCCATGGATGATACCAAAGGAGAAAATATATAAAATAAAAGAAAGTTTCTTGTGCCACAATGCTACTGAGGTGTGCAAGTGAGGCACTGAGCTAAACATGTGACTTTGTACTACAAAAACAAACAAAGAGGTTTTCTGATTCCCATGACCACTACAACCCTATATATGCAGAGTGATGATGAACTCAGAATTATTGCAGTATAAAAGTAGCTTGCATTCATAGTTATTTACAGTCATGGTAAAATAAATGTCTTTACTTTCAACCAATTACAGCAAATAAGTGAAAGAAAAGGACTGGGACAAAAAGAAGACACAAACCACTCAAACTTGAGGGACTTTCTGAGTATACCGTAAAATACGATATTTTTGCAGCATGAAATTTTTGCGAATTGGAGCCAACAGCTTTTTTCGCGGCATGACATTTTCGTGAGTTGCCTCTAACATTCACTGCATATAGTGTAGACAAGAACTTTCGCATGCATTTTACTTTCATGTATCCTAGCTCTCGCAAAATTCGTGAAATTCAAATGCACACGAACATTCCTCGTTTTACAGTCGTATCCCATGGCAACTCAACATATGGTATGGAGGATGTAATCCAAGCAAATGGCAGGAAGATTCCTGTACAAGGTGTCCTATAAAGGTTATTCAAACTTCCTCTTCATGTGAATTGGACTGTGGGAAAGTTTTGGAGTCTGGCAATTTATGCTATTTGGTGTGAAGTCCAAAAATGGTCTCTCTTGAAAAGCAATCACTAAAAAGTTCAAGGTACTCAATCCTCCCTTTGTTTGGGATGTACTGCAAGATACTTATAGATTTTAGGCATCTGGTAATAAACTTGGGTCGGCTTGAGTACAGCTAAATAGAACTTTTGATCGATAGATTGAATGAAAACTTCTGATTGATAATTAAAAGAATTAAAATTATAGAGCATTTGTGGTTTTCTTGCTTGATTATCCTGGATAATCTTGAAATACAGAAATCTTGATTTCAAAAATGATTCAGAGATATTACCAGATTTGAAGGTTGCATTATCATATCTTATGTTACCCCTCATGCCAACCTGTGCATAATATGAAAAGTAAAATTATACGGAATAACGCCTTGCATATATAGCCATTACTATGTACAAATAGAATCTACAGATATGCATAGCATTATATACCTGCTTAAGAATGCACTTGAATAAGCTATCTATTAAAAGTTTCATTCAAACCTCTCGTTTCCCTTACCATTACTTGTTTCTCGTGTTTTTAAAGGAAGGATGTTAGCATATGTTGAAGATGACTTTTACTGTTCTGACAAAATTCCGAAAAAGTTGGTGACGTTTTGACATTCTTTCTATATAATGTGATTTATTGCAGAGCCATTTTTAGCATGTATAACATACTCTTGCAAATGCCCAAAAAGTTATGTCATCTGGACTGTTTATGAGCAATATGTCCCGATACCGAAGACTGTCTCATATCATGCTAACGGTAGAGACAGACAGATCTCCACTTCATTCTCTTCCTGTTTATATTCCGGGTGACAATCATTTCACTCTGGTAATGATTTATTGTCTCATAGATGATGAGGGAAAAGGACAAGGCGATTTGACAGTGAAGTAATTCACTTCAGGATCCATAAAGTTTTGAAAGGCTGTGGGGAGAGCTTTGGGATGGTGAAGAATGTTTTGAGTGGTGGCGGGACGGGCCTTAGAAGGCACTAAATGAAAAGGGATTGAAGTTATTATCATCATCAGTGTTGCCATGGCAACATGGTGGTCATACTATCTTCCCTACTTTGACTGTCTTGCCCCCCCCCCCTTCTCTCTGTTTTGAGAAATGATGTTTAGACAAAGACTACCCTTTAGTGATTTTCCTCATTGTATATAAAATATCAGACGGTTATTTCTGTTTTTGTACCGCACTTGTGGGTGAGTATTTGTGTGTGTGTGAGTGTGTGAGTGTGTATGTATGAGTGTGTATGTATGTGTGTGCATCTGTATAGTGTAAGATTGACATTATTTTGTACAATGTTTGTGTATAATGCAGTTGTCTTTGTATAATGTTTTGTTTTTGTTTCTGTGAACGTGAATTTTGTGATATGAAATTGAACGAAATTCGAATAAAGAATTAATTTAATAATTCAATAAAAAAAGATCTTCATTATTTTGCTGCCAAGTTAACCAGCATTGTTGGAGCTGAGTGACTGAAGATTTCATTTGCAGAGTTATTGTCACAGTAGTAGGCCTAACATACAACAAAACAATTCTGAGAAGTTACCATTGTAGTGTGTCTATTTATAATCTGTACCCTGTAGGTTGGATCACCTGCAAAAAGGGCTTATGTCACGGCACAGGTGATGTGCCCTCATGGATGTAAGGACAGTTTGTCGCTTCAGTACAGTTGCTATTTCAGCTTCCTGAAACACTCGCCGTGCCTTCCCTCCAAACTCCCCAGAGCAAGGAGAGAGTAACATGTCACTGTACCATTAAAGGGATGGTACAGTTTCGGTTGAGATGGGGCTACCGGTTTCCAGTGTTTTTTGATGATTTTTTTTGTTTGTTTTTGTTGAGATAATGAGAAATTTGTTAGGCAATATGAAAGAGCATATAATTCTAAGAGAAATTCAGAGTTTATTTGATGAAAATTGGTTTTGAAATGGCTGAGATATTCAGAAGAAGCAATGCTTATAAAAGGTGGGACTGGGACTAGGATCACATTGTTTGACTATGCTTTTGGATACCTCAGCCATTTCAAAACTGATTTCCATCAAATGAACTTTGAATTCCTCTTAGAATTGTATGCTCTTAAACATTTTATGAAGTGATTTCTAAGTATCTTGCAAAAAAAAATTAAAGGTTGAATCCTCGCCTCAACCAATACTATACCATCCCTTTAACAGACAGGCGCTTTACTCCACTACAAGGAGTCAACTCGGTTCATTACAGGATATCCCACTTAATTGATTGCTTCTGTCAGACTCTGACTTGTCACGGTACTCTCGCCTCCCCACATACCTGGCCTGCTTGGGATTCGTCGGCTTCGTGTGGGGAAGCTTGTAAACACTAGATGAGGCATTATCATTATCATTGATATGCTGGCTTTAAAGCTCTAGTATAGTTTGCAACAGAAAAAAAACAAACAAACCAACACATAATATCTGTCTTCACATATCATAGAAAATTACTTGCTCTCATTAATTATCTGATCACATTTACACTTCATCACTTTGATAGAAAAGGACCAGAGAACTTTTCAGTGAGGTGCAAGTATTTTCACAACACTGAGTCCTCTTTTAACAACAGTGACACAGAAGTCATATGAGAAACCTATTACGAAAGAATTTTTCGGGAGAAGGGGAAAGTGAAATTTCAGTTGGAGAAAGTGGCAGATTAGCTTAGCTTTAGAGCTGAATTTTGTTCAACCAGAAAGCAATTAGACAAAATCACATCATCTGTCATACAAATGCCAATCTGGGGCAAACTCTAGTCCTTCTTCTTCTTCTTCTATTCTTTCTCTCTTTATTTTTTTTTATTTTTTTTAAATTTTTTTATTTATTTATTTATTATTATTATTTTTTTTTTTTTTTTTTTTGGGGGGGGGGGGGGGGGAGGGGATCAAAAACTAGTCATAGGTGTAAAAGGTCATTCCTTGTAGCCACCAACTGCATGACCTCTGGTATTTCCATCCCTGTCACCTGGGTCCCACATCAGTATGAGGTAGCTGGTAAGAAGTCGAAGTCGGTAAAGCTGTGATCACAAGAGCTCACATCCAAGAGATCAGACATAAACAGGTCCTCCTATCTTCGTTAACCTCCATATTTTTCAACAGCTCTTGATGGGCATAAATTTTACAGCAAACCACATTTCAGGGAGGGGGGGAATCATTATATGAGAAATATTCCTCCAAATTCATTTTTCTTTCACACATGTGGAGAGGCTGTTGATGGCTGATATGGTCTTGGTTGATAACAATTAATTTCTAGTGTAAGAATGCCTTATATTAAACTTTGTTAAGAATAGTTCATCATTACAATTCCCTGATCTTCTTCCTTCAAAATCCAAATGAAAAACAGCCTACTCAAGACAGAACCTCAAAAGACAAAATACTGCAAGAGACCTGCTGCAATCGAGGAAAAAACCAAACAGATTGATGAATATGGGATAGATAGGAATATTTCATGCCATATTAAACTTGTGGTTACAATTATGCACAATAAATGTACACAAAAACCCTCTTACACAAAGTAATCATATGAACTATCTTTATCATTATCATAATAATCATTAAATAACAAATTCTATCATTTGCACCAAAAATGTGAATCATTTTGTTTTTTCAAGTCAGTCATAGACAAGTTAAAAACTCTATCAAAGAGAATTTTCACCAAAAGTCTAAAACAAAGCCTTGTCTCCTATTTCATTTCTCATATATACACCATAGGACAGAAAAGGAAAGTGAAATTGTAAAAGCACAGAGAAAGGATTTGCTTGTTTTTTCACATGATAGGAAGAGGTTGGCACATCTTTCAACGGTCTCTGCTGGATTGGATTTCTGTGCCCCCCCCCCCCACAGCCTACAAGAATGGATCCTGTGTATGGGTCAGAGGTCGAACCGTTCACATGACCTGTGTCATCAACTCCACTGTCATGTGACATTCATTTCTGGTCTACTGAAGCTTCCTCTCTAGGCCAATGAACGACAGACAGTGAAGAGCTCAGGGTGTGAAACAGCTCTAACAAGGGTCTATTGTCTCGTAACATTGGTCTGGAACCTTTGTAATATAATACAGACTCCATGTCTCTACACCAGTCATGTGGAAGAGATTCCACCAGAGATCAAGATTCCACTTTATGACCACAGCTTGCACTCAACGGCTCATAGAAATCTTGTCTTTATGCATTCCGCACCACTGTAATCATTCATTTTAGCCAGTCTTTGATGTTTCCTGACATTCCTTTCCTGACATTCACTTTGTATCACATGATATAGCCACTTGTAATTCAAGCCCATAGCTCGAAGTCATGTGTCTTGTAAAGAAGATTTCATACCAAACAACATCACGATGACGACTGTAGTCTTTTGTTACATTTTTTTTCTCCTTCAGCGCACTTGTACCCGTACTAAAAGTTTGTAGCGATCGTGTAGGAAACAATGTCTATGACAATGACTCTAAAATAGAATATGAACAAGAAACAGGATGGCAGTAAAGGGCAGCCACACCTCAAAGCCTTCCCGGGGACAGATTGTAAAGTCAAGGTCAAGTTTAGCTGTCTGATAGTGACTCATCCAGTCAAGATACTGGAATATTTGCCTTCTAATCACCATACGACAGGTGACATTACATTCTACCAACACATGGCACAGACAGCAAGGTTATTTATTCTAAGTCTCGTCTGTCATTTTTCCATTGCTTTCTACATCACTGAAATGGATAGAACAATAATCAAAGGGTGTTGATGGTCACTGAAAAATTTGATACACTAGGTATCATTCTGTCAATATTAACGACTAGAAATGTGAAAAGAAACATACCATCCACAGAGGAGGAGAAAAAAAAAGTAGTTTAGAATGAGGCTAATTTCTCTTCATGGTTAATTCAATCATTTAGGCATTTCTGCATGGCTACTGGAAGAGAATAAGACAGTATGTACTATGCCTAGACAGCACTTGGTCTTATGGTATGAATATTACAATCTGTTTATCTAAAGTTCATGTCCCAGAAATGGAAAAAGGGCTTTCTGCTACCAGAATAGATGTAGGTACAGTAGTTCACCTTTCCCTCAGTCAGAAGACATTACATTTCTCAGCTGGCAACAAGAGATGTCTGGACAATTCAAAATCACTTTAATGACAAAAACTCTGGCAATCCTGCTGCTTCCATGTAGCATTCAGATAAGGTTTGTAAGCTAGTCTCAATATGATACGTTTTTCATGTGAGCAAAGATTTCTAAGAATTTGTATGATCCTGTACAAACATCAAATATTTGCCAGTTTCTTTTTAAAAAGAATAAATGAATAAAAAATCTGGATGCCTGTGGTTGTAAGTAAATCATTTAATGCTGTGGTATTTTAAGAGAACAGAATCATACGTGTAGTGTCACATGGTTGCACGAAAATTAACCAGTTCTCAGTACAATTTTTGTTTTGTTGATATTAGTTCTGATGTCACTGTACTTTGCAACATCATTCCATAATATTTCCTGTTTCACGAACGTCATTGTTACCTATATAAGAAAATGCAAAACAAGTTATCAACAAGTCCTGTTGGAGTTTCAACCAATCTCATACACTGGAACAGGATTTAACATAAGCTGGTGGATTCTGAATTCATGTGATTATTTAATACAGAAGTCATATTCCCTGGCCTTTATGGCCTGGTTTTCTCAGAAAATCAAACACATTTTAAACCCTTTACAGGAGTGTCTACATATTTCTGGTTTGTCTCATGTTAAGTCATTGATCTGGTGTGTAAAGGGCTTGCATTTTATCCATCTCCTTTCTAGCCCACAAAAATATGCTGGCCATTGACATTTAAATCAAACAAAAACCATTAAGCCCTTGCTCAGAAAAAACAAGTCAGATTGTTAGAAAGCCAACGGAGTGAGAGAATTTAGAATCCAGTGAGTTAATCTCTTCTTTTATCTCCAGTGGTTTGATTACCGAGGTGCGTTTATACTGAATACCAACTTGTTTTCAGCGTCTAAATACAATTGCGGTAGTAAATTCCAGTCACGCAGCTAATGTTTGTAAGTTCTGCACCAGTGGTACCCTTATTGTTCTTCCCATCAAAATAAACATATGCTCTTAAGTTGAAATTTTTGTTGAGCTAAGAAAGGACTATATGTGTGCATTCTACCTTCAGTTTAAATCCCCATCAAGCTGTGTTTGTATTTAACCCATTGAAGACGTATCCCTATACTATACTCAGATACAATGTAGGTGTCTATGGGAATGCTTGTTTCTGCAAAATCAGATCATCTTCAACAGGTTTAGACTGTGACGTGCCAACAAGAAAGAGTTGGCAAAGAGTGAAAAAAGAGACTAGCTGTAGACATGCGTCTCTGGCTGCGTTTATCTGACTTGAGAGAGAGAATCACGTTTCAAAATGTGTTTGGAGTGATGTTTGCGAACGTGGTTTGAAACGCTCTTCTGGAGGTGTCGCGTTTATCTTAGAACCATCATACAATCGCGATGCGCAGCTACTTTGCACCATTCGACCCAGGAAGTAAAGGTCAACTGCGTACCAGCAAACATGCCTCATCAGTCACACACGAATAATGGGTTGAGAGTACAACCGGAAACAGCTGGGATTTGACCTTGAGATATTATAAACACATTTCAAAACGGCATTGCGTTTATGTGCTCACAGAATGGCGAACATGGTCTCAAACGCATTTGAAAACAAGGTTGCGTTTATCGAACCCCTGAAAAAGCCTCAAACGCATTTAGGATCGTGATTCTGCCTCAGAAAATTTTTAGACAAACGCAGCCTTAGTCACATTCCTGAATGACATACATTAACACAAAATTAGTACATGGCCACACCAGTTTATGCTGTCTGCATTTAATTAACATGATGGCACTAGCTCCTAGTAAGACAATTCTGTTTCAATATCACAAGGTAGCCAGTATTAGAGTATTCATCACATCAACATGCCTCTTTTTTTTCTTCTTTTTGCTCAAAAATGACTTTGAATTGCGGACAACACTATCAGACTGAATAGTTTTACCACTTTCGTTTGCAGGACCTTCCTGAAATCATACATTTCATTCCAAACACTGGATTTGAAACAATGGTAAGATAGATAGTTTTCATCAGCTGTGAAGTTTGAAAGTTTGTTTCCCTTTCTGTAAGACGTGAACAGAAAGAGAAGAATGAGAAAGACTGTGAGACAGCCTTCGATCTCCCTCGATATATCCCAACCACCTTCCCTCAACATAACTCCCTTCTCCCTCGATATATCCCAACAACCTTCCCTCAACATAACTCCCTTCTCCCTCGATATATCCCAACCACCTTCCCTCAACATAACTCCCTTCTCCCTCGATATATCCCAACAACCTTCCCTCAACATAACTCCCTTCTCCCTCGATATATCCCAACAACCTTCCCTCAACATAACTCCCTTCTCCCTCGATATATCCCAACAACCTTCCCTCAACATAACTCCCTTCTCCCTCGATATATCCCAACAACCTTCCCTCAACGTAACTCCCTTCTCCCTCGATATATCCCAACAACCTTCCCTCAACATAATTCCCTTCTCCCTCGATATATCCCAACAACCTTCCCTCAACATAACTCCCTTCTCCCTCTATATATCCCAACAACCTTCCCTCAACATAACTCCCTTCTCCCTCTATATATCCCAACAACCTTCCCTCAACATAACTCCCTTCTCCCTCGATATATCCCAACAACCTTCCCTCAACATAACTCCCTTCTCCCTCGTTATATCCCAACAACCTTCCCTCAACATAACTCCCTTCTCCCTCGTTATATCCCAACAACCTTCCCTCAACATAACTCCCTTCTCCCTCGATATATCCCAACAACCTTCCCTCAACATAACTCCCTTCTCCCTCGATATATCCCAACAACCTTCCCTCAACATAACTCCCTTCTCCCTCGATATATCCCAACAACCTTCCCTCAACATAACTCCCTTCTCCCTCGATATATCCCAACAACCTTCCCTCAACATAACTCCCTTCTCCCTCGTTATATCCCAACAACCTTCCCTCAACATAACTCCCTTCTCCCTCATTACATCTCAACATAACTCCCTTCTCCCTCGATATATCCCAACAACCTTCCCTCAACATAACTCCCTTCTCCCT
The DNA here is from genome assembly GCF_040938485.1 of Diadema antillarum. NCBI lineage: Eukaryota > Metazoa > Echinodermata > Echinoidea > Diadematoida > Diadematidae > Diadema > Diadema antillarum. Next base: position 780,179 of record NW_027270891.1, on the reverse strand, counting down.
CGATATATCCCAACAACCTTCCCTCAACATAACTCCCTTCTCCCTCGATATATCCCAATAACCTTCCCTCAACATAACTCCCTTCTCCCTCGATATATCCCAACAACCTTCCCTCAACATAACTCCCTTCTCCCTCGATATATCCCAACAACCTTCCCTCAACATAACTCCTTTCTCCCTCGATATATCCCAACAACCTTCCCTCAACATAACTCCCTTCTCCCTCGATATATCCCAACAACCTTCCCTCAACATAACTCCCTTCTCCCTCGTTATATCCCAACAACCTTCCCTCAACATACCTCCCTTCTCCCTCGATATATCCCAACAACCTTCCCTCAACATACCTCCCTTCTCCCTCGATATATCCCAACAACCTTCCCTCAATATAACTCCCTTCTCCCTCGTTATATCCCAACAACCTTCCCTCAACATAACTCCCTTCTCCCTCATTATATCCCAACAACCTTCCCTCAACATAACTCCCTTCTATCCCAACAACCTTCCCTCAATATAACTCCCGGGTCTACTCTGGCCACATAATCCACTCTTTCTTTGTGTCTCCAAGGTAAATATGAGCTGTGAATCAGGCCTTTTAGAGATTCACTGACAAAAACCGCACAATGTGGGGGAAATACTAGAGCAAAGGTGCAGTCTTATGCCAGGGATTTCAATGCATTCCAGCTGGGCTGCAAACCCTACACAAAAGTCCATGTGTGGGGACACAAAGAGCCTTTGTATCCTTTCACCAGGATTGGGCTTCTGTGTATGAATCCCAAACATATTTCTTGCAGTATTTGTTGACTCAAATTTGCTCTTCCATACAGAAGCAAAGATTACTCTGTTCTTCTCATCTTCCAGATCTCAGCTTTCTGCTTTTTTTCTCTTTTTTTTTCTTCTTGGTAATAAGTCAATAATGGAATGATTTACATGTACCATATAATGTAGACGACTGTTGGAGATACATGTACACTATATAAATACAATGTACCTCATTTCATTTCTTCTGGGAGAAGATTAGGAAAAAAAAACTCTTTGTGAAACAAAACAGAAGAATTATGAAGACTGAAAATTGTCGCCATGGTACATGTATGGATGCCTCTACAGTATGTTGTTATTATTGTTGTTGTTGTTTTGTGTTTAGCATGTTGTTGTTGTTGTTGTTGTTTTGTGTTTAGTGGCGTTTTCCATTCTCTTTAGAATATTTACACCAAATCATAACAATGATAGTCTCTTTTCAGTCTCTGATGTATTTTTCTTGAAACACTGTTACAGCATCATATCTACATTGACATCTTCATGTCATTCTGTAAACAGCCTTTTATTTGTTTTTTCCTGCTCCTAAATTGATAGATGTCTCGACAATTCAAAAACTTCTGCAGAATGCAGGCATGAACCACTGCAAATGGAATAGCTTCGGAAGATTTACACCTCCCTTAAAATTTTCCCTACCCACACTAACCTTCCAAGCAATTGAAAAGGGGGAAGGGAAGGGGTCAGCCTGAAAATACTTGAACAAATCACTGACCCCAGGTTGAAGGGATCGTACAGTTTTGGTTGAGACCTAATTTCAGGTTTCTAACATTTTTTTGTGAAATAATGAGAAACCTCTTGTGAAATATGAAAGAGCATGTTATTCTATGAGGAATTCAACGTTTATTTGATGAAAATTGGTTTTGAAATGGCTGAGATATCCAAAAAGAGCGATTCTAATAAAGTGTGGGACCCACACTTATTACGATCGCTTTGTTTTACTTTGTTTTTGGATGTTTCAGTCATTTCAAACCTGATTTTCATCAAATAAACTTTGAATTCCTCTTAAAATGGTATGCTCTGCACTATATCATAAGTGTTTTCTTGGTATCTCGCAAAAAGTTAGAAGCCCAATTCTCATCTCCACCAATACTGTACCTTTAACTAGAAGAGAGAATCTGTTGCAAAGGAAGGCATCCTTTACTATCTATCATTATGGGAAATCAGAAGCTTTAAAGTTCTCAGTCTTTTGTGTCGACTGAAAAAGAGTCCCTTCCCCAGATAATTGCTCCCAGGATTGATTCTACCTTGAATTGCTGCATTCAAACAAGAAATCCTGTTTCTTTTTACTCTTGGGTAATTTGACTGTTAGGGCCCTTCCCCCACAAAGAAGCAGAAAGTTGGCAAATTGAGGTTAGACAAATAATTCACAATCTCTAAGTCCTTCACTGTTTTCTTTTTCCTCTGGTGTATTTGATCCGATTTCTTTGCTCAGAAAATCTTACTCTTTGTGAAAACCCTCAAACATTCAATATCCTATAGGTATACCGTCTTCAATGTTTCAATGAAAAAGACACATGAGCATACTTAATCTCATGATATTCAAAACGCAATTAGATTGAACAGAATCCCATTTAAAAAAAAAAAAAAAAGATTTAACCTGAAATTAGACTAATATTGTAACATGACCAGATATTACAAATCATGCTGGAATAGATACATGGTAACATTTGGCCATTTGTTTTAAGAACTTTTTTTGACCTCCTCAAAGATCCTTCCTAACCTTTTATAGCCTACAATTCATTCTTTTTCCCCTTATATTGTGGATTACTGACTTGAACATGACACAATTAACTTTCTCTGGAGGGAAACACACGCACACACACACACACACACACACACACATAATTCTGCCTTCATTCATTTGTCTTATCATCAACAACATCAAACTTGAGTTCACTTCTTCCATTTCATTTTTTCCCTTTGAAGCCACAATAATAACACAGAACACAGTCTACATCCTCACCACCTAGTGACTGATATACTGTAGGCCTACTGTATCACCAATGGTGGAAAATGCTTTACAAATCTATGAAGAGACACTGGCTGCTCTTTTTTTTTCCCTTGTACTGAACTCATTTTAGAATTTACTCCTAGGTATACCTAACGTGGGTGAGGTCTATGGAAAAAAAAAGAAACATGACAGAATCAGTCATTAAACTTTTGTATTCACTTGTTTCTGTTTTCTTTACTTGCACAAATAAAATCGTGTCGATGAAATCATAGATTTTCACATGAAAATATAAACAAGAGTACTCATGAATAAGAAATTGATGTAGTAGGCCCTATATGGTATCTTAAAGTATACAGGTGAAAGGAAAACAGATCATTGCACTATCCAACATTGTCACAAGAGGGCTGGTTCCTTCCATACTACAGTTTGGTTGATTTAAATTTTCGAATTAAGGAAAAACCTTTACTTTCTATATAAAGGTTTATAACAAAACCTCACTTACTAGCTTTCACTTAAATCCCCCCCCCCCATTTCTCTCTCTCTCTCTCTCTCTCTCTCAATGAAATATAAATGGTCACAGAGGCTTCTGCATATTCATTTTGTTATCTAGTTTTCCAAAATACTGCCATATGATTAACTTTTAATCAATAATAAATTGTCCACTAGTAGAAGATTTGGGCATTCAGACATTAATAGGATATATTTAGATTAGTGTGTCCAAGCAGCTTTAGAAGTAAGCCATCCTCCATCCATCTCTTGAATAGGATAACAGGGTTAAAGAAAGCTCAAATTTGAGGTCACTGAATATGAAAGAGAGAAGGTAAGGGATGGGGTAAGAAGGGGCTGTAGGGTGATAACATTTGCTAGCTTAGAACTGCGATTTTCGGCCATGGATTTAGGATTTTCTGTTACTTACTTGCCTCAGATTTGAAAGAGATTAGACAAGATCCTGTTTAATTGATGTAATTTCATTGGATGAATTTTGTCAACACTTTTTAGCCATTTTGGAGTGTGCCTTTTCAGAAAATCTTCAAATGAAGAACAAAAAAACACTATACTAGAGAAAGGTAAGTTATCAACAGACCGACATACACACATAGATCTCAGAATTTTCCACTATTCACAAGAGATGCGCAAATTCTTGTCCAATCCTGATCAGTCCAACATTAATGATGTTATCAGGAGCCCTCTTGTGGCATCTTTCCTACCAAATCTCCTGCTTTACTCAAATCCATGTTGATTCCATCCCCACCCCCAATCCTTTCTTGCTCCGTGTAGCCCTAAACCATCCTGTCTGTCTTTGCCTAATTTCCCCCTCCCTGTTCATCCCACAGCCTGCTCACACCCTTCCAGGCCTCAGGATGCCATATCTGGAGGCTTCCTGGATCAGACACAGTTGAGTCCCTTTAAGCCTGTGGGGGGAAAAACCTTGCAGATTGATGGAAACAGACTCCATTCAGGAGGAAATTATGATATCAATGATGTTCATGTAAAAGAGTACAGCCCCTTTAAGACTGGGTTTGGAGGCAGAACTAAGTTACACAAGAAAAAGGACATTGAGATATAGGCCTAACATGAAAAGTGAAAAAAAAAATGCAATATAAATGGAAGGATTTTGCTTTCTTGCAGGACCTAGAATACTCTCACATTTTTAAAGACCAATACACAATTAGTTTTAGTTCATCATCATGTGGTATGAATGAAACATCTAACTTTATAAACAAACATCCTTTTCTTTTATCTCTCAATACTCTTAGAACAGTCAATCAGGCATATCAAGTTTCAAGTTACAACAAAGATGCCTGCATAATGGGAATGTGATTGTAAGTGCTATGGCAATACCTAGTGAACAACCAATCAGTAGCAAGATTTTTTTTCAGTTGCCACGGCAGATGCCATTTATACAGTGAAGACTATGAAACAACGCCATGTCAGTATTACCCATGAAATAAGTCAATGACTAGAAAGTGAAAACAACTCACGCATGACTCTCTCCTCTTCTATGAGATTTAAATGTCATTCTCATCTCCTTAAGAATACTGAGGATTGTGTTCCAAGTTCACATGGACTGAGATGAAGCCAGCAGGAAATATCATGTTTACCCCAGCCCTCCCCTAAATTTGGAGTTGAACCAACATCCGTCCGTCTACACCCACATCTCAGCCAAGCTACAGTGTACCCATATAGGTCAAAGGAGTTTGACCTTTATCTTCTACACACTTACAGACCAACAGAAAAGAGAAATTCTGATCCTAACCACTGAAAAGCTAACAAATATCTTTACCAAAAGACTCTTTTGTCATCAAAAGGTGAATTCAAAGCATTTCAAGATGTTGGAATGGTGAGGAATTTTTTTGTGTGAGTTATACCCCCATTCCACAGAGATTTTTCTCATAGGTCACTAGTGGAGAGCAGGGTTTCTTGCTTGCGCCCATCAACCGAAATGTATCGGATCACAGTCTGATGAATCTAACTTGTGTTAGTCAACTACCAGGTTAATGTCAGACATGTTGGGTGTGACCCTCATCAGACAATCTTGCCTCATCAGATCACCGCCAGCCGAGGTGTCTGACACTGACCTGATAGGCAACCAACACAAGTCATATTTATCAGACTGTCATCCAATACACTTCCTGTGGGTGGTTTGAGGTAACAAACTTTGCTTCTGACGAGTGACCGATGAGAAAAAATCTCTGTGGAATGAGTGTATTAGATCGGTTACACACGAGAGAAAATTCGTAACTTGAACCATCATTGTAATGATGATTGCAATTCGTCTTTAGAATTATCGGACCTTACACACGCTCGCTCGAAAACTGTGATTAGAATTTGAATTCTCAAGCGAAGGCGTTACGTAATCCTTGGTGACTTGTCAATCAAAACAACGAGGTTGAGTTGAGTCCCACCAGCATATTCTGTATGCGCTCTGCAGCCCATAGTTCCACAGCACATGTTGTTTCTTCGGGCCCCCAAATCGCCCCCTTCCCTTCTTCGTCCACAGGCATTCTGATGATGAGTTTGTCACCAGAATATCAACAGGTGCTTTGTTGATTCAACTGAATATAAATAATATATTGTAGGTGAGTTGTGGCAGCTAGTAGAATATTATCAAGACTTGCCAAAGATTTATAAGGACTCAGGCTGTGCACATGATATGCAACGCACAACATGCAAAATACAGTACACATAAATATACACGTAGGTACACACACTGCGATCGCAAATAGAAACGTACGATCGAGTGCATGCATGTGGCGCGCGTATTATCTACGGAAGTGCTTGAAAGGTCACGTAAGCTCCGCCCCTCAAAAGATGTTTTGAAGGTCAAGCATTATACACGCAAATTTCGCACCATAATTTGAGTGAAATTTCACTGGAATTCACCTCCGGACTAGAATTTGAATTCGTGATTGTGATTAGCATTTGTGATTCTAATTTGCTTCCACACGTGCTAAAAATTCGTCATTAGAATTATTTTTCACTGGAATCATCATTCAAATGACGAATTTTTGACCGTGTGTAACCACTCTTAGTCACTGTGATGTCATTTTCAGGATGTTCAGATGTAAAAAATTTATACTAGAATGGTATAGCTATACCAAAACGGTAAAACTTCACGATGAATTCATACGTCTGAATGCTGACTAACGAAACGACGTATACCAAAATGACGTATAGCGAAACAATGGTCAGAGCATCGTTTCGAATTAGAACTCGATAACGAATCAGCATTCTATCATGTCTATTGTGCGTCTGAATGTATATGGCGACCATAGAACGGTATAACTGGGCGGGGCTTAATGGGAGCGCGCACGAAAGGTGACCCCATAGCTGTCACTCATGACCATAACAGCATGCGCAGTGGGAAACTGCACATCTATACGACGTTTTCCAGAACAGTCGAGATTAGCGTCTGAATGGTCTGTCGGCTATACGATGTTTCTTTATACGTCTTTTCTTTATCGAGTTTTGGTATAAACTGGTTTGCATCTAAATAGGGGGTTTGTCTTTAAAACCACAAAAGAGCCAAATTGATTATCTTTTGTCAATCGAAGTGGTTGGTTTTTTTTTTTTTTTGGTCTTTAGACAAAAGCAACAACTTTGATGTAAAAACAAACAAACAAACAAACACAAGGAAGCAAGATCTTACCTGTTGGCCTTCTCTGTTACACCAGAGTCCCTGCATCACTTTGCCAAACTCGCCCCGCCCTAGCTCCTTGTCCAGAATCTTAATGTCTGTGGCTGGAATGATATGGCCCCCACTAGGTTGGGCACCTGGCCCCTGGGTCGTCACTTTGGAGAGTGGAGGAGGGGGCTTGGACCCAGTTTTGCCCCCCTTCTGTAACACACACATACACACAAAAAAAAAAAACACAGAGAAGAACATATTAAAGTATCATAAATGCATAATCATAACAACAAATAATACAAAGAATTTTACAGTGCCATCACTGTAAGCTATATTTACAATGTATTATATTAAATCAACATGTACATCTGTAAATCACAATATTGTGTGATGAACACAGCACTTGCACCCACAATCATTATCAGTTAACGGTATATTGACCAGTACCTCAGGGGTCAGTACACCCTCCTACTTTCAACACCTGTTAAACTCTCTGCATTTTAAGTTTGTATTTGTCTGTGTGTGAGAGAACAGAAATTGCTGTACACAGAATTTAATCATCAGCATTTATTTCACAACTTATAAGCCAAGTCTTGGGATCTTGCACTAATTATACAATTTCTGTCTTGAATTCCCTGATTTTCTTTCATATCAGATGTGCAACTTTTGGTTAACATTTACTTAATGTTTATTTGAGTAATGACACAAGTAAATGGAATAGCATGTCAGTTTATGTGACTACATACACAATCCCTGTCAGTGCGGTATTTAAAAAGGGAGAAAAGAGCAGACTGGTGTCTACCTCCATGGAATTGGGTCATCTCAGTTCACAAGTCACAAGTTCAATAATTGGTGCTTGGCAACCGCATCATAATCTCACATATCATAAACTCCATCACTCTCTTGGTATTTTCAGTTTCGTAATCTCAGCACTCGCTACCTTGTTGATATCATCAGTAATTCTGACTGCAGTCATAGAACTTCAAAAGTGAACCACTCATGAGTATCATGCAGGTTTGGTTAATCATTTTAAAAACTTTTTTAAAAATGGTTTTAGTTGCCTCGCAGAAGTACTTGCATATCAATAAATTCCATCATGATCATCTGTTAACGATCATCTTGTTTACAATCAACTTTCTTCAATCCAAGGAGAACAGAAAACAGGGAAAGCAGTGGTGTCATTCAGGACAATTTTGTGGCTTAGAACCGTGAGGGAGATACTAATCCAAGAAAGGATCTCTACAGAAACTATAATTAGAATAATCTCTGTAAATACACGACCAAACGTACCAAAAAATTCTTCAGTGCTGAAGAAACTCTGGACCAAAATGTCCTTGGAAGTGACAGACAGGGAAGGAAAGACGACCAATTAACGGATTACCCCCTCTCAGATCCGTAACTGGGTCACAAACTCACACTAATGAGGGAGAGGAAATAAGTGTCTGGAGGGAGGGGGTAAGGGAGGGGTGAGGGGTGGGGTAAGGAAGGGGGTAAGGGTTGGGGTAAGGGATGAGGTAAGAGATGGGTAAGGGGGTGGGGTTGACAGGTGGGGGATTAGATTGGTGGGGTGGGGCTGTTTGAAAAGCACACATTTTGCCCTTCACTAAGGATACTTCAAAGGGGATTTCAGCTACTCTAAAGGATCTTAAAGAAATCGCCTGCTACATCCCTGCACCCCAAGGACACAGAGACAAACATGAGACACACATTAATCAGTAAGAAGCAGAAAGGAATAAGATCACGACACATTCCATGGCTTGAATTCTTTCAGCAGAACACGAGACCCAAAGTCTCCCGCCTGTCACATACCCCATGATTGTTACCTCGACATACAGCATATCATCAATGGCTTCTCCCCTGTTGCTATCTTTTCTTTTTGTGACATGTGCTACTGACAGAAGCCACTGCTAGTCCAGAATTTATAGAACAAAAAAAAAATCATTATATCTCACACATAAATTGATTACTACATAATCTGTACCAGTTGTTGGAAAAGTCTACCATGATTTTGGAAAGTTTCTCTATGTTTTTTTTCTCTCACAAACAAGGGGTACCAAGAGTTCTTTGTAGGGCCCTATTACATTACATTTCTTTTGTGACACCCAACTTTCTTTTGCTCAGTGTGTACAAGCCTTGCTATGATGCATCAGGTGTACCATGTACATTAACATGAAGAATGTTGATTAAAAAAACACAAGAGATTTAATGACCACATCAACTCAGTCAAAATAAGATTAATGAGGTGTCAGAGCATTTCCTTCCTCAAATAAAATGCTGTCTAAGCTCCATGTACAGTGGAATGAAAAACAAAAGAATTCAGGTTCTTATTCATCATGATCAGGAAGTGCTTTAACATCTCTCATTAACAGAATCTATTTTTAAAGGGGAAAAAGTGTGCCTGCTCCAGCACCTTCTTGCAGAAATGTCACAAAACAACATTTATCTAGCATTACACATCCCTGACAAATTACATTCAGAAATTGAATAAGGTAAAGAGAATGTGTAATCAGGGTCTATAATGAAGTGTGTCTGGCATCTCCTTGTTTGTATGCACATGGCTAACGAACGGGAAATGGAGGTCTGCTGATCCCTAATTAATCCAGGCGATAGCAGCTGAATGACTGCAATGTGACACATACTTCCACAAGGCACGCAGCTATTTTTAAACCTTGAGGGTAATAACCAATACACATGTTGAAGACTGACGGCTTTGCGGAACAGACACCACTGGTTCACACTAGTCTACACGTGTATGTGTTTAAAGGGACACAAGGACCCAGCTGCAAACTCTTGGCCTAAATATTAGGCCTTTACTGGTGAATAGTGTTACAAAGGACCTTACTATTCCAAACATACAAGTGTAACTTTTGGATAGTTTCAGACATATCTAGCTCTTGCATACTTGCCAACTCTACCGCATTTGGCGGTAGACTACCGCTTTTGAAAGATTTCATTACTGACATTAGCATTCAAGCTAGCGCTGCTCGCATAGGCATCCTGGATTCTACCGCTTTCTCAAATGAAAATGTTGGCAAGTATGCTCTTGTAGTTTGTTATGATGATGGCAGTGAGAAACTATAGGCCTACTGTACCAACTCAATCCTGTTACTTGTTGTAAAGATGTTCATGTACAGTGACAAATGACTCAAATGAATAGTGTTACACAAAGCGAGAGAAAAGTTTTTGCCCATGCTAATGATAATCTAACAGTCACCATAAACATTGCTTTTCATGGATCTTATCCATCTCATTACATATTTAAGTATTTCATCTTGTTTTATCTTGTTTAATTTTGCACAATACAATAACCTCGCTTTTATGAGCTAGTAAAGAAGTGTGTGCTATCAGCTTCACCCTTGGAAGGAGTATACATTAATTTTTTCTGCATTGTAATATTTCATGAAGCTCTGAACTTCAATTATATATTAAAGATTGAGTGAAGTCAAAATGGCTCATTGAACAATACAAATGATAAGTTTTTAAAAAAAATCTGAAAGTGCCTTAAGCAAGACTATATACGCTAAAAGACAAGATGAAAGTTCAATTATCATGTATGTTTGATACCGAGGCATTCTGGGGCTGGAAATGAATACTGTCTAGCATGGAAGCTGAGGTGTGGAAAATATCATCAGTCCATGGATTCAGCACTTAGCTCATCAACTGCTTTTTCATCAGGATCTTGGAAATCACTTATCTCGTCACCAAGCTTTCAAAGCCTAGCTAGCAGATTGCTTATTTGTGTTTATGTAAAACAACAACAGCAACAAAAACAATCTGGGAAAAGCTGAGGGCAATATTTTAGTGTGGCCATCAAAATATGCTTCGGAAGAAAACACTAGTTTATGAGGAGTCAGTGGCTCGTCTTTTGATTGGTTCATAAAAAAAAACAAGATGCAGCAATCACTGCTAAATTACTCAAGAGTTGAATATTTCACAACTGGAAAAAATGGACTATTGGCAGAAAAAAATAAAGCAATCTAAATATTTCAAATATTTTTGAGGAAATCTAACATGATATAAAAGCTGTCAGGACAACAAAATGTGAGTCAATTAACATGGCATTGATATACATTGTAAATCAACCATCATGATCACGTTCATATTATTATTTGATCCTAATTTCTCAGAACTGTAGAATCAGCCACACCACAGGGTAATTATTGCTGGAAGGTCTTTGTCAATTTCAGCTCGTAATTGAAAGAATGAAAATAATATGCCTCAGCCTGTTGACAGAGTAACTGTGGTCAAGTTTAAAGCCAAAGTAACTTTTCATTGTGGCACAGATCTTCTCACGCCAATGTCAACAGAGAATCATTCCAAAGAAGAATGCAATCTTTATGGATACAAATGATAACTTATGAAATTTAAAAGATCAAGCCTATTTAATATAATTGAGACTAAATGCAAAAATATATGTGACCAACCACAATAAACAGAAATGAATAATCTTTTTTACCAGTACATCACATTCTAAATTCCACAAGAGAAAATGTATAACTTTAGTCTGCACACACATGCACTTTTTCAAACATAATTTGAGAAGCCACATAAAACAAAATATTTCCTTGGTAAAATCTTTTAATAAAGAAATTTCCTTTAGAAATAAATGTGAAAGTAAGAATGAAATATGATAAGAGAATGGCTCTCAGTGTCTCATGACAATGATGTTCATTAGAAGAGATGTTTCCCTTTAAGTTTGTATTCCTGGTGGAAAGTGAATCAGGGAAGAACTGATCTGTCACCAGCAATCCCAAAAGTGAAAATCTCGCCATGCTGTTGTTTCAATCTAAGCTCACTCATGGCCACTTTGCTGACGGAAATCTCTCTCCAAGAGATGGGACAGCCGCCAGATGGATGGTTTGTTGGATGTCAGGATGAAGATCTGTTTTGATTCTGAGACCTCCAGCAAATTTTGGATTTCTACTCTAATGATATCAATCCCCTGTTTGTTTGTTTGTTTGCGAGTGTGATTCTATCACTACATTAAATACTATGAAATCAGAATTTTCGCATGCATGAAACTTTCACGAATTTCACAAGGTGCCAAGATTTGTGAAAGTAAAATGCACGTGGAAATGTTTATGTACACAATGCACTGAATGCCAGTGGCGATTCACGAAAGTTTCATGCTGCAAATACATGTATTTCTGGTTTTTAGTAGGGCCTATATCATGGATATTTCCTATTTGATTCTGTGAGAGTACTAGTATACCGATCAGATGGTCTTTCGTCAATACGCCAATGGCATAAAGCTGCATTTTAAAGGGTGTGTACAGTTCTGGTCGAGGTGAGGATTTAGCTTTTAAAGTTTTGCGGGATATTCAGAAACCACTCTATGAGATGTCAAAGAGCGTGCAGTTCTAAAGGGTATCAAAAGTTTATTCGATGAAAATCGGTTTTGAAATGGCTGAGATATCCAAAAACGAGGTGAAACAAAGAGATCCTAATGAAGTTGTGGCATGTCGCCTTTTATTATTAGCACTTTTTTGGATATCTCAGCCATTTGAAAACCAATTTTCATCAAATAAACGTTGAATCCTTCTTAAAATTATGTGCTCTTTCATATTTCATAAGAGGCTTTTCATTATCTCACTTAGGAATGTTCAAAGCATGAATCCCCATCTCAACCAGTACTGCACAGTCCCTTTAACCTGCAGTTTGTAGATGGGTTGTTGTGTTTACCAAGCATTTTGTTTTTAACAGCATTACGATGACCTTACATCTGGAAGGAACAATAGCGAGTTTTCGCAAGCACGATCGTTGCAGCCGGTAGTTGAGTGTGCTGTGTGCAAAATTTGCTTCTGCGCATGATCAAATCCGAGAAACGTCCCGTCCTGGGGAAAACGAGTACGGCATTTGGCCAAAATGATAATGATAATGAAGGTAACATTTATAAAGCACTTAATACTGATGTTTCTAAGCGCATTGATCCGGGAAAAAAAAAAAGTAGGTTATAGTACCTTCAACCTACCAAATCAAACCTGCATGGAGAACAAGAAAATGCCCCTGAAATCTAGACAAAAATTTTGATTTGATCACACAGACTTTTTTTTCTGTGAACATTATAAAACTGAATGATGTGCTTCAAGTTGTCAGACTAAAGTAACAGTGGGATATGGCAGGTTGAAAAACAAAGAAACAGAATTGTGTTCTGTGTTACAGCATAGATCTATATCAATGACCTGACATCACAGTAAACCCCATTCCTACTGTTGTCAATCACAGATAGACATCATATATTACCCACATGCAAAGAACAGTGTATGCTGTCCACATGCCACTTAATAATTAACCTCAATTGTCTACCAATCAATACTGCTGAACTAACCCATAGCACGCTAGAAGGCTACATACATTGTACACATGGATGGAAAAGAATATTAAGTTTTGTTTGTATGCTCCTTATTACAGTGTTACTAACCCCAGCGAACATGCTATAGGTTGGGGTCTTATGAATATCAAATAGGGACCTACAACAATATGTTCATGGTTAAATGAACATACATTGTATCTCAGCAAGCTCCAGAATAAGAATGAACATAATACAAGTATTTTAACATGTTCTATGGATAATAACCTTTTCATATTAGATGATATCATGTCTACACATTACATTCAATGCTGTATCATATCACAGTGCCTTATCATATTCATAATCATTTCTGTCAAGTTCCAAACATGAATTTGAGTTAGTTTGTTTTCAATTCTGACAACAAATTACCACAAAAAGAACAAACAATATTTACATACTGCATAAAGAGACCTATAGTAAGCAATAGAACTAGTATAGAATAGACAAATTTTCCCTTTCAAAACCAACTTGAATCTCTTGGTTTCACAGTATGTTGATCTGACTCAATTCCTCGCTGCTGGCAATGCAAAGAAATAATCAGCATTTCTGAAAGAAACTATTCATATCTTCCATACCAACACACAAACAGATCCATCAGCCTTACATCTCAATCAGAACAAAGTCCAGGCATATTTCATCTCTCCCAAATACAAACTGCCTCTGGTATAATGGCAAATGACTATTTGGCATTTATAAAGATTTTTTTTTTTTTTCTGCAAAGAACCAATCATTACCACCTCAGGAGCTTTGCAGACTGAAAATCCTACAATTCTCCAAATCTTATTATCATAGAATCTAACCTTTTAAAAAAAATAATGTAAATCAGCATTGGTCTTTTTTTTTTCTTTCTTTTTCTTTTTTTGTTATTGGTTGCTCACCACTGCAGTAGAGGAAATTTCTCTCTTCCCATTTTGCCTGTTTTTGTTTTCCATCATGGTGTATTAAAGCTAAATGCATCACAAGTTCACAGTTTCTAATCTCTCAAACATCAAGTGAATGTTGAAATAGTAAACTGAAAAACTCAAAGACAGACTAAGGCTGTGTTGGTACAAAGTACAACAAAGAGGTCCTAATAAAAGATGAGTCCCACCTTTAATTAGGACCTCTTTGTTTTTGGATATCTTAGCTATTCAAAGCTGATTTTCATCAAATAAACTTTTAATTCCTCTTTGATAGAGCTTTATGCTCTTTAATATTTCATATACTGTAAAAGTGGATATTTTCGCGTGACTAATTTTTCGCGCTTGGTCGGGTCTGAAGAGTTTCGCGTGTTTTTAATTCCGCGGAATCAAGACATCACGCACAGGCACATATGGCAAGCAAAAATATTCGCGTGCTTTTATTTTCGCGCTAGTTTCTGGTTGCGCGAAATGCGTGAAAATTTGAACACCGCGAAAATTTCCACTTTTACAGTAAGTGGCTTCTAATTATCTCGCTAAAAGTTTAAACGTGCATCCCAATTTCAACCATGACCATACCATCCCTTTAAAACATGCCTTAGAAAATAATGTGATTCCCACAGCAGGAAGATGTAATGTGTGTATGCTTATTGTGCAACAACAAAAGCTGACTGCTTTCTCTTGAAAAGAGAAGTATTTGCTACAGTGTAGCTCAAATCTCAAAAGACTGCTTTAAAGAGATTGTTCAAACATCAGATTCCTTTTGGATGAGTGTTTGTTTTAGTAGGGCAACATGTAGGCCTACAATGACACATCTTGTAACTGGTTTTCATTCAAATGCGCCTATATACAGAGCAAAATGTAACTGCTTTACTTGATCATTTACAAAAGTTCTTGAGATTTTTAGAATGGACCCGAGTTGTATCTTTTTAGGTATTTCATGCATTGTTGCTAAGTTTTGGTTGATATTTCCTCCATTTGCTGTTTTCTTCAATCCAGAGTAACAATGTACAGAGGTTCTTATCAGTATAGAGTGGCAAAGACACCATTCTTTTGGTCTCTCCAAGGAGGTACTAGGCTAGTACCTCCTTTGTCTCTCTCTCACACACACTCAACATGTAACTCTTCCCTGCTAACACTACAGATTGGCAGAAAAATATACACACTTCAAAGAATTCACAGTGTACTCTTAGGCCGCGTTCATGCGAATTTCGTAGCCAGAATCACAAACATGAATCATGATTCAAAACGGCGTTTCAAATCACGGTCTCAGCGGAAGAGCGTTCATGCGGGCTTTCGCAACGCTGATTCTGGCTCTGCTCATTCTTTGCCATTGCGCAGCATACTGCGCAGTCTGACCTTGTCTCTGCAACTCGAGCCAGACCACCTTATGCCAACTGATCAGTCAGTTTATTATAGGCCTTTACGTTTATATTTCGGTGAATACTTTCCAATAAGCTGTGGCATTCAGGCTCTGCCCACAGATCGAAAAATCTTAATTCTTCTTCTCTCCAATTGTTTCCCTTGGTAGACACAGCGCTGCAGCCATTACTATTATCAACTCAATCGGAGAGTAATTACATGTATTATTATATTAAACAGCTAGATACTAGCATAGAATCGGTGTCTGGCGTTGATGTAAACCAATAAATGCAAGTATGGTACCGAAACACACGATTCATAAGACGTACAAAAGCGCGCGAACAGAACAGGAAGCTGTGGGATACCCCATGAGACACGCATGCGTACAGCGCACAATGACGTCATAGAATCATGATTGAAATCACGGTTGCGTTCATGCGGCTTCTGCGATCGTGATTCTGGCAGAATCATGATTCAAAACGCCCTTTTTTCCGCGTTTCAGATCGGCGTTTTGAAACGCGTTTAAATGGAAAAATCGCATGAACGCAACGCAACTAAACACGTTTAGCGACTAAACGTGTTTAGAAACGCAATTCTAGTTTCGCATGAACGCAGCCTTAAACTCATCAAAGATTTGACAGGTAAATAAAAATGGTGGCATCTTGGTTCCAATCCTTTCTCAATAAAGGATGACCAGCTGTCCGTAAACAAAGGGAATGGTATGGTTTAAATGGTGTAATACCCTAGGCATATAATCACAAGAAAATCCATAAATGTTTGAAACAGCAATTATAAACCTTTTTTACGTTCTACATTGCTAGAGCATGTATCCTGAAAAGAAGAAAAAAATGAAAATCAAATTCTGATTTCTTCAATCCTTCCAAGTATTCAAACAAGAAGATAACACAAGTTTCTTTAAGACCATCGTAGACAACAAAAAATACTCAAGGCATACGTCAAGTTCCTTGCTACTAAATAACAACAGAACATGGAGACAGTCAGATTTCAAATAGTGGTATGCTTTGCTAGGTTTCAGTGGTGTTTTATGGATGTTTTGTAGACATTTAGTGACAATTTACAAAGTGAGGAATAAGCAGGAAATATTGCTCACTGTAGCTGAACATCTTTGCTCGATGAGTAACTTGAGGTATTTTTTTTTTCACGAAAGTCAGATTTCTGGCTTGACTTTAAAACCTTTTTGAGGACTGTGAGAAAACCATGGTTCACTTGACCCTCAATCTAGTCACCTTGACCCCAATCAGATGGTAAAACCAGACTCCCACACACACACACACACACTGTACACACACATGAAGACTACAAACACAATCTCACACAAAACAACACATGTGGGAAGTATTTCCAAATTTGCCCATTCTTTTGCCTAGGCTTAGCTGCAAAGACCATCCCAGTACAACAGAACAAGTCCAGTAATAGATTTCTAAATAAAGACGCATTTCTAAATTGCATATCATCAGGTGCATTGAATAATCATAATTTGTTTCTTTGTATTTCAGGGTTTAATTTTGGATGACTTTCTTGCCTAACAATGCACAAGAGGTTGGCATTATTTTCTTGTCTACCTTGATTTGCACAATGGTTCTATGCATGATAATAGGGAAGGGTGTAATATCATCATATTGGTCATTCCCACACCTATACTTTGGAATCAAAATAAGTGAGAATTATTGTTCATATGTCCATAAGCCATCAACCACCCCAGCTGCATGAGCACACAGTTTGATCGACAGCCCAGATGGTCAAACATCAACCTCTGTTTATTATTAATCAACTGAAGACAAATAGATCTTTATCCTCAACATATCACATTGCCTCAATCCCTCTTGTTACTCCACAGTTACCTAAAAACAGCAGAAGAAAGAAGATTCAAACTTTTGATTAATATTACTGTAAAACCAGGAATATTCACATGCATTTTAATTTTGCAAATTTCCTGAAAGCCAAGATTCGCGAAATTAACCCGTTCCATACTAAATTCTGAAATCCCCATAGACTTAATACACAGGCCACCAGGTTCCCGTATTGAACGGGTTAAAATGCATGCGAAAGTTCTTGTCTACACTACATGCATTGAATGTTAGAGGCAACTCATCAAAATTTCATGCCGTGAAAAAGGCCGTCGGCTCCAATTTGCGAAAATTTCATGCCGTGAAAATTGTGTTTTACAGTACTCTTGTAGTGGTCATTGGTGAAAACAAAATTTAAAAGAAAACCCTTCATGAAGTCTGCATTGGGTAGACTAACTCACACAGAGGCTGTGGGTAGGAGGAGTGGGTGATAAAACTGCACATGAGATATTCCCACTACTGGTTTGTGATTTCACTCTGATAATATTTCCAGAGTGCCTGCTAGTGCTAGAGGTTTAGTAAGTCTGCAAATATGTAGCATGATTACCAGAAAGTTTGCAAACCCTCAGCACTGACTCATACAAAGTCTACATGAAGGTATAGCTTGTAGTTGTAAATAAACCGGAGAGATCCATATCCCACACATAGGCCTAATGCAAATGGAGTTCAAATCACAGGAAAATCGTTGCTGTTGTTATTCTTCTTCTTCTTTGTAATCTATCAAAAGGGAGTCGCACATACTCTTTGATCTAATCAGCAATATTTTGTCTAGCTTGGTGATACAGTTCTACCTCCCTGGTTTTATCATCATACATGTATCTAAGGCTACAAGCCTGCAAGCTAAAGTTGAATGCCATCAGATCATAAGTTTCATTTGCAATACATATTCAACAAATGAATCATTACAAGTTTTCATTCAAGAAAACTGTTGTAGAAGAGAGATGAATACTTTAATCTTATGTTCCTAATAATAGAAATAATAATGTATTTTAAAAAGCATGTTTTCTCAGAAATCCTTTTATCACAAATTATAGTTTGGTCCAGCCTCTTGGAGAAATTTTCACATTCACAAATTTAAAATCAAAGCAGTTTTAATATGTGGGTAAGCCTATGCCTATTGAAAGCTGCAATTCTGTAAAAAGCAACTGTTCAGTAAAAATCTGTGAACTTAATAATAATATTTGTAACAGTAGTGTGAAAAAAGCTCATACATCTGTTTATGTATGCTGTTTTGCTGAGCATTTCTAAGCATTTTCTTTCTCTGGTAAATTCTGCTTTACAAGGGCCACAGAACTAGTACCACTAACACTCAGGTGAGGGAAGATGTTGAGGTGTTCAAAGGTCAAGAACTCTCTTTGAAGGAATTAAAGTATCATGTAAAAACATTATCAAAGAAAAACTGAAAATATTTCCAAGAAGCCACAAAAAAGTTATCTTATCAACAATGAAAGAGAATGGTACATGATGATTATGAATTCCAGAGCTATGACTGTACATCAGCGAAGGTCAAAATAATACTCACAGTCCTATTCTTTGAGACCCCATCTGCCTTTGTAGTCAGAATGAATCAAATTGATATTGATTTGATCATTTATAAAATACAAACTAGTCTGTGACACAGACTTTTGTACACCATGATTGATGGGATGTTTGTTTGCTTTTCCTTGCAATTCAGTCTCTACTATACTTTCAAGAACCACACAAAAATGTGATTTACCTTTCTATCATTTTTTAAGAAAACATCTTACCAAAATTTTTAAATAACTGTATTCATTTCAATCTTTTTTCTCCAGCAAAGTATAAGGTGAAGATACAAATAAAAGAATCTTGTACTAAAACTGATCAAAACTTGTACTGGTTTTGTATGCTGTACTCATTAACAGTCATCTTCCCTAGTATTTTGGTCAGGTGATTCGTGTACTTACAAATACACGGTATAGCTTGCAATGACCTCACCACATACAGTAACTCTCTACTGATAACCAGGGTACATAATGGGCTGAATATGGTCTGATTTTCTAGACTAGCAAACAGCTGTCTGGTAGCAAGGTTGGATGCTAAAGATGGCTTCATTCCCAAGATTAGCCACTGGTCCAAGATGAGATCCAAGGTTGATAGCTGTCTCCTCCACATGTCAGATGAACCACAAACATTTCATATTCATATCACTCAACTACAATTAAAGGATAACATTTCATAGAGGATCTATATCACTGAACTACACATAAAGGGTAGTCTAGTGAGTAGTAGTAGTACTCAGTACATCTCTTTACAAAAATTGACGCCTTGTTCTCCTCAAGAAAATCAATGTCATAATTATCCAGCATGATAGATATGTCTTGATTACAATAGAACTTATTTGTTCTTGCAATCATACAATGATTAAAATGAATAGCCAAACATTGTAGATACAGTATGGTTTGATATTTGTGTACACATCTGTGCAAGTAACCCACGCAATTGTCAAATATCTTAATGTAAATCAACCGATTGAAGACAAGTCCTGAGTACATTTGTACTAGAATACTCTCGTCTGGTGTCTATGGGAAATGCGTGTTGTAGCAAAATCAGTCCGTCCTCAACGCGTTATCAACAAATTATTTCAATCATTTTTATTCTAAAAGGGACATGCAATGTCTGTTCATACTTTGGATACACTACTGAGGATTAGAGGGAGACCGACACTCAATGGGAATGCCAAAAATTAATAATTCATGACAGCATGAAATGTCAAATCAATTTCAGTGTTTGTCTGTCTTTTTCAGAAAGAATTAATTTCTTTGATTCCTGGGGCCCGTTGCATAAAATTTACTATTATGGTAACTTTGCCATCAAATGGTAACTACCATGGCAATAATACTCAACAGCCAATCAAAATAAAAAATTCCATGGAAGTTACCATTGGATGGCAAAGTTACCATAATAGTAACTTTTATGCAATCGGCCCCAGAAGACTTTTCCAGAATGCCTTTGAAATATAAAACATAAAAGACTGAAATAAAACTTGACAGGCTGCTCACTAAATTTCCACTGCACAACAAATATTACTTAATCATCAGTTTGAATATTTCTCACAAATTAAAAAGAAGTATTAATGATTTCTGCAAAATGCTGGTTTTCACATCCCATTCATTAATTGTTTAAGTGCATTATAGTCACCAACGCTAATACTGTTTTATACTAAAACAAGAATTAATAAATGGGGCCTATAAGACTCAAATTTGGGAAAGATCTGCAAGACCCCATTATTACCAGTACTGTACTTTCGTATGCCCCTAGTGAAACTACCCTATATGATGCATACATTCACTGTTCAACAAATCTCAGAAATTGATCATATATGCTTAGTTCGCACAGACAGAACTCATATTTACATTGGCAAACACACAAAACTGTGATTGAAAGACTTTATGTATACACAGACTTCCTGTGAATATACAAGTAACTTGATGTGACTCAATATAAAGGTAAATGTACTCTATAAATCAATGAGCATGCCTCCATTCTACACCTCAATTAGAGAATGAGCAATGAACAGCATTGGTTTGACCACACAAAGAAAAAAGAATCCTGGTGAAAAAAAAGTTAGATGCTAATAAACAGTGATCTAGAGCTAATATTACTTCATCCCTCATGTACCACAGTATACTTGTGGCTGTGTCATAAGGGCTTTTTACACTTGTGTTTCTTAACCCCGGACTTTCTCTGACCCAGGACTATCGTTAGTCCCGTACCAATTTTTTCAGCTTTTTACACTCGCCAATTAGTCCCGTACTATCTCTTGTCCGGGGCTAAGGAGAAAACTAACCTTTTTACACTCATATTTCTTAGCCCCGGACTTTCCAAACCACATGAATATTCATAATTACGCTGTGTACTGTATGCGTACACGCACGCACCGGCAGCACTTGATAACCTCGTTTCTGATTGGTCAGTGAGGGTCGCACTTCGTCTCCGTCGCTTAGCCCAGGATTATTTTTTCGTTCTGTTTACACTCACTTGCTTGGCACCGCAATTGCGGAGCTAGCACCGCAATTGCGGTGCTAACCCCTGCTATTTTGCAGGGCCAGATAGTACCGTACTATCGGTGGGGCTAGCCCACTTTGGCAAAAACGAGTGTAAACAGAAAGTGGGCTAAGGATAGTCCCGTACCAACGGTGGGGCTAAGGCCCCCCCTTAGCCCCACCGTTGGTCTGGGGCTAAGCAAAAATTTACAAGTGTAAAAAGCCCTATAAATGCACATAGATTGTACGTGATACAGTAAAAGTACTAGGCCTATATTGTCACCGTCCTGCTGGACGTTACAGAATGGTCAACTTACGAGGGACTCAGTAGCCATGTCTTCGCTGTCCATTGTCTTCTCGCCTTCAAGACACCTTGACATGAGTTTAATTCCTTGCAAACAATTACTCAGAGCACTTCATTGAGTTCATCATTGACATCAATTCTGCCCTACAGGTTTGCCACAGCAGAAAAATATAATTTCTGCATAAATTTCACCAAAAATGTCACTAAATCCTGTAATGGCAGGAGAGTGAACTACACAGTGATTTTGTTGTATTTTTCTGGGCTACGCAGAGTGGGAAGGCCCATTGAACAACTAACGGACTATAAGGTAATAGCCTTTGTCTATGTCAGGCCACACGAAGTGGAATACAGTTACAGTCAAAATGACACCCGATATCAGATTAACCCACACTTGGTGTGTACCAGCATAACATGAAGAGCTATTAGTCTTGCTCGTAAACTTCCCGGGCATGTCAACACATTTCATGTTTTTCTGCACTTTATATTGCAAAGATTAAACCTATACAGCATCTCATTTCTCTCCTACCACTATACCAGTATGTTTCAAACAATGTCCATAATTGATTTAAAGCATAACATCAGGTGGTTTAAGAAAATTCAATACAAAGGGATCATCTATGATGCTGCAAGTGCACTACACTCTTCCCGTATAAGAAATAAGAATATCCAAATGGAAACTAAAAGTTGATTGCTATAGACTAAATTCCCTTTCAGTTATAGCACCCCATCAAAACTTGTGTCTGGGTGTAAAAGTCCTCAACAGCAGGTGAATTGAGCAAAGATTTACCATGATTGGTGGAAAGTGTACGTGTAGAAATCATCAGTCCAATGATTCATTAGGCCCTATATTTTAGGGCGCCATGCACATACCTCCTTAAACAAAAGGTACATTTGCCCAGGACAATTAACCCATTGTGGATGAGCTGACTTTGCTACAATACAGATTTCCCACAGACACCTACCAAAGTATACACAAGACTAGTCTCCATCAGGCCTAGGATTTCTAGGAGATAAAACCCTTGTGGATTGTGATACGAATACCAGAATGCAATCTGTCCAGCTAGGAAAAGATCACAGCCACACATTCAAACTTGCTTTCCTTTAACTTTATCCATGAGAGTAACAAAACCATTTTATGATCTATAAACATAAGAGAGCTTGTGACAAGAACCACCACTGTTACTATACAACAGGTGTTTGCTTCCAGACTTTAATGCATATTATATCGTGCAATAATGTACATGTACTAAAAACCCGAAGTATTCAGAGACAATGCACAGTATGATTTCTGTGTTGATTCTATAGGGGATTCACACATACACTAATTAGCAGGTTACAAAACTCAAGTTTTGTAACCCGCTAGCAAACTCAAGTTTTTGGCATGTGTGGACACAAAAAAACGGAAAATTAGCCCGATCAGCAGTGCAATGCTAAACTCAAGAAATCTTGCTTTCATTTCTGAATTAGCATGCTAATTTGCCCCAGCAATACGTGTGAACAGTTGGATTTAAAAACTCAAGTTTTCATATCCCATCATGGAATGCGAACATCACAACAATGTGCACTCCATGCCACTGAGAGGCACAAGATCAATAATTTCATCGATTTATCGATCAGCAATTAGCGGGTTATTTCTGTATGCATGAACAGTTGCAAAAAACTAGAGTGTCCGAGTGTGATCGCTAGCCCACTAATTTGGAGCGTCTGAACAGTTGAAAAAAAAAGCTTGAGTTTTGGAGCACACTTGGTAACCCACCATTTTGTACGTATGTGAATGCAGCTAAAGATGACAACAGAGTTCATATTTATAAATGTCATATCAATAGTTAGATTTCCAAATAATTTTTATCCTGATTAAAATCAAACTGGTGGGTATGCCACTTACACTACATTGGCATACAGTGAAATAAGAAAAACCGACTCGAGTACAAACCAAGTAAAAAGGCATCTAGGGTGAAACTTCGTATAATTAGCCATCTACCCAGACCTTGACTCTAATACACTTTGATATTTTAAAAAAAACTTCAAATAAAAAATCCAATACACTTTGGATACATCAGGCTTTTAATTCTTTAAATCTTTCTCTTTGTTTTTTTAAAAGAAGTCACAACGCTGAAACTACACTGTGCCTGAGAACTATAAAAATGCTTTATTTAAATGAAAACAAACAAACAAACAGCAGACATATTGGCTGGTTCATAACAGTCCCATGAAATATATGATTTACGATACATAAAAATGAAACCCAAAGGATCCGCCTTATTAAAAAGAAGAGTGATAGAAAAAGAGAGAGAAAGAAAGAAAGAAAGAAAGAAAGAAGGAGAGGGAGATACTTCTATACTTTACCTTATGATATATGAACAGTTTCTCTCAAAACAATGATGTAGGATAAACAATGATTACAGACCTTTAATATCAAGATATTCGTAGCCTGCTCTCTTTGATTGATTTTGGCTTCAAAGGACATGTCCCCCTTGAATCTTACATGTGGTCTGCAATTATTGCTAATCTCCCCCCCCCCCCCCTTCTAAAATGTAATCAAATCTGCTTGTCAAGATTGCTTTTTCCTGAAGTTTTAATCTCCAGTCCAGAATATCATTCGAAACAAAATTAGATTAGAACTACCTCAAGTGCATGGCTCTATTGACTGACATTATTTCATATTTTGCTCACAATCAAAAGTCTTCTCCAATGAGCAAATTATAAAAAGAAATTATAATTGAAAAATCTTTAATGATTTCTCTTTTCACTAAAATTGTATCAAAATCAAACACACAAGTCGAATTAAGGTACTTACAATGTAAATATTGAATCCTTTAGCTTACTTAATTACATTAAAAAACTCACATTTACATTGTACCTGGATCAACAGTTGAATTTTCACATAGTCATGTTCCATTACCGAGTTATAATGCAAGACTTACGGATGTATAATGGATTTCATAAATAAATGAAGGCATTACAAAAATAAGCGATACTAAATAATATGCTGAGGAGATCCCTAGGAACCAAAAGGGCCAGGAGTATAATCCTGATGACAGACATTCTCAGTGTAGGCCTAATTATTATTGTATGGGCAATTTTAGCAAGTCTAATTTTTCGCAAATCGGGACTTCCCAACAATTTTGCAAATGCTTAAATCGATGAACGGAGAAATGTATGCAGGCATGTTACATTGATGTCAGGATCAGAGATAATATTTCCGCGTGTTGATAAATATTAAAACGAAAAAAACACTAGCACCCATCTCATGGAATCCACAAAAATAAGGACCTTGCAAAATATATGCTGTATACATTAGGCCCCCTATATCATAAGTAGACATATATATAGGCCTATATTTTACTATACAAGTATATAAGATGTCCATACGATCCCTCTGTATGGTATGCATTATATTTGTGTGTGTGTACAACACATGTACAGGCCTATGTACAAAACACTTCGTATCCCTTGGCGATATACCATGTGAATGAACAAACCTTGCTCTTGGAGAAGAAGGAACTCCGCGTTGCCGTTCTACTATCCATGGTGGAGGCAGTCTGTGTTTATATCCCAATAAAAAGAATCCCAGGTTTGGGTGGAATAGGGTGATCCAAAACCAGGAAATAATTGAAGCAAACACGATTTATCCTGCTAAGTTCTTAGTTCTGTCACCAGCCATGCAGAAAACACACAGGTGAAGGGATTAATCCAGATTGGTAGTAGAGATATCTTCCCCTAAGGTAGGATAATCCGTAACAGTTGGTAGAATCCTAATATTGGATGGACGTAACAGGTGACTACCTGTGATCCCAAGTTATGAAACCTCTGTTCATCAGTGGCCAGTTCATTCACCGAGGTAGAATAGATAGTAACAAATATATTGCCAGTATTCCCGTATTAAGAAGAGCAAAAGCCAATTCACTTTCCCTCCTTTGCTTGTAATCGACTTCCAGTCACTGATGTCACGGCCGAGTGGAAAGAACTCCTGACCCACACATCCCTCTTCTGTTTTTTTCTCTCCCTCAAAACTAATTTGGTTTGGGGGAAAAGAAGAGTTGACTCACTTTTGATGCGACTCCTCCCAAAAGACCGGGGAAAATGATCTTGAGGTTGAGAGAGAGAGAGAGGGCAAGAGAGCTGCTGAAGAGAGAGCTGGAATGGTGAGATGTGTGAAACATACATCAACAATCACCCTTTTAACACTGACAACTTGCCATCAAAACCGCAGGAACAAGCATACATCCAAATCGAAACGAAAAAGGGGGGTGGATGAAATTCCTGAATGCCAGTGGAAAAAAAGCCCATCTATGTGTGGGCAAGTTTTGATGGTTCTGGATGGGATTTTATCCTCTTGTGCTTCAGGCAATTCTGGGTGCAGACAGACTCCTCAGAAAAGACAGGGAAAAAATACAAGTCCAAGTTCACAAAGTACATTACTCCCTCATTGCTGATATCGGAAGAGCACAATCCCAGCCGTAGAGAAGAAAACGAGACGAGATCCTGCCGCTTGGGGAGTTTTGCCACTCGGTATGCGCACCTCTCCCTAGACTGTGGGCTTCAAGAATTGGTGGATAGACCCTCTCCCATCTGGGTGTGTGTATGTGTGTGTGTAAGGTGGAACCAGCACAGAGGCTGCTGTGGTTGGCTTCCTATGAACACAAGGTGAGCTAGTCCAAGAAGCCCTATCGGACCAATCATGTGTGTGTGTCTGTGTGTGTCTGTGTGTAGGTGTATAGTCGTATGTCTATGCCTTCGAGTATGTATGCCTATGAGATGTACTATCCCATAGAAGTAAACATTGACTAGGAAGAGCAGTTCTCACTGGTGAGTGTGTGTGTGTGTGTGTGTGTGTGTGCACAGCTCTCAGATTACTCTTTATACACACAGATGTGTGTGCATGTGTATGTGTGTGTGTGTGTGTGTGTGTGTGAAGGGGTGGGACAGAATGCCCTGAAAGGAAGCAATTGGGGTGGGGTCATTTACACTTGCAGAGATTCACACTATAATACATAGCTTTGTAAGGGTCTCTGATGTTTAAACTGTAAACAAGTGGAAATTTCAGGTATTCTCTCCTTTATAACTTTTTCAGCACATAGTCTAGTCTTGCTAATTTACAACCAAGAATAAAGTAAAAATGCATGATTTTAACACATTGTGCAAGCAAGCAACACTACCAGGACTACCAGGACAATACTCCACTGTTCAGTTCAGGAGCACATCATCTTGGAAAGATATGAGATTACAGCAAGACAATGTTGTAGGCCTATATAAAAGATTATCTGACAAGTTATAATCTACAGACCCCTGACATTTACTACAGGAGTCAGAATAGAATGTAGGCCTACATGACATTGATCTGTTTTATTACAACTCATGAAGAGAGAAATAAATGTCACTATTAAATGGATATAAGGACTAACATTAACAAATAAGACAGAGATGGGATCAACAAAGAGATATAAACTCACGAGAAGATAATTTAATAGATAGAAAGTGAAATTTATGGGTGCATAGACAAACAGTCTTGTGAGTTGTTAATACTTAAATAGAACTCAGCATTTGAGCCTTCTGGATGCATGTAATGAAGAGATTATATTCTGTACTTCAATGATATGTAGGTCTTACATTCTGAAAAGACATTCTGAAAACATTGCAAGATTATCATGAATGGGAAGATACAAGATGCCCAAAATACTTGTGTGTATACTGATATATCACATCTTTAATAACTGAGAAAAACATACTTTAAAATGGAGAAAAGTGACTTGCATGTTTACTCGGCATACACTGCTCTGTACATTTGGCAATTTCTAGCACCAGCCTACTTGACCCGGATCTCCTTATTTCCCATCAAAATTTGGCACTAAAACAAGAAAAGATTGATATATATGACTAACGGTCTGGCAATAGCACAAGTCATATACACCAAATTAGCTTAGCCTACTCTTGCTCTGTTTTCATGTTGTGGCTGATTAACCCATTGAGGACGGACTGATTTTGCTACAACACGCATTTCCCATAAACACCAGCCCGAGTATACGCAGGACTCATCCTCAAAAGGGGGTTGTATCTCCATTCTTTCTTTCTTTTTTGATAGAAAGAACATGTGACGTTTTTGCTCCTCAGTGAATCACACCACTGGAATTCTCACATTGCAAGTTGTTCTTTTCACATCATATCTATCTGTGGCTCTTCAAAAGCTAAGGAGAGTCAAAACCACCTGTAAAGAAAAATTGTCATTGTCTTTCGGGTATGGGTGAAAGAATGTCAACAGGTAAAACATCACCTGTAAAGATATTTGGAAAAACAGATATAATTGTTATGAGAATCTACTCTATGCGACTTAGATAGTCTAAATTGATATGCTACCATCCAGTATTGGGTCTATTCACAATGGCATCACCACGGTACTAAATACCATGGTAACTTGTTGGCACAGCTCTCAATGGCAAACTACCACTATATACCACTACTGCAGTAATTCACTTGGTACTGTTTCTCATTCACCAAATACTATGGTATTTCTGGTGAGCATTATGCATGCACATATCTCCAACAGGGAAAATGCACAAAGTTTCTTCTTCTTCTTCTTCGAGATACTCCTCAACGTTCTGTATGGAATCAAACGAGGAGGAAAGGGGGAGTGCGTGATGTTGCTCTGTTAGTCCTTGTAGCTTGAGTCTTGGTTGTTACGTCATGTGAGAAATATACAGCTATATGATAGTTGGTATCACATGATCCAAATCGCACTCAAATTTCACCGTATGTAAAATTTCATGCCAAGTTTGAAGGACCACTCCATATACCTCAGTATTCCCGATGTTTTGTTTGTAGGGTATTTTGCAGTGTATTTACATTCATATTTGATACAGAATAAAGTGTGAAATACTGTAAAACACGACATATTCGCGGCGTATGATTTTTGCAAATTGGAACCGATGGCCTTTTTTTGTGGCATGAAATTTTCACAAATTGCCACTGGCATTCAATGCATATAGTGTAGACAAGAACTTTTGTGTGCATTGTAATTTCGCAAATTTTGGCTCTCGCAAAATTTGTGAAATTAGAATGCATGCGAACATTCCTCGTTTTACAGTACTATCAGTATGAATGCACCCATCCTTGACTTCAAAAGTCTAAACTTTCTGCTGTAATCAGTCTCTAACACAGGGACAGTTTCAAACTACAATATCTATTTCACTGAAGAAACTAGTTAAATCCTGAGATATTGGCGCTGTTTCTGTTACATTCACTCAAAGAGGAGAATCTTTTTACCCCTCCCAGGAAGCAATTTATTTGGTCCAGGAAAAAAATTCAAACTCACTAATACCACTTGCCCCGCCCTAGATATAACAAGGAAGGGGAGCATTCTGACAAATTTGCCTCATATCACCAGAAAACAGACATTTTGGCCCAAGACCAGGACACACCCCTGAGTGACAAAGTTTTTCTTTCTCAAAGCTGAGGATTTGCAGATCCTGATCCACCATCACTGTCAAAACTCAAGCCAGGCATGTCAGGGTAGTTAGGATAGGGATGTACAGGCTGTGGTGATTTGTCAGAGAAACTTCAGCTTTGAAGAAACTAGCTTAGAAGAAACTTTAATTTCTGAGTGCTTGCTGAAACACTAACAGGGAGGATAGGTGTATGTATCCAACCCACATGCCAGCATGTACTTTCGACAGAGTTTTCAAGATCTAGTTTCATGCACTGGCTTATAAGCACAACATTACACCATTTCTGTATCCTTGTTTGTGAGGAAAGTGGTATCAAGATCATTTTATCCAAAACCATGAAGGGGATGAATCCTGAAGGTAGACATTTCACTGCAGCTTCACAGACTATTGATCTCAAACTTGCTTTTTTACTTTAGAGGCTGGTAATCAAATTACATATCACAGGATTCAGAAGCATATTTGAGATATGACAAGATCTTGTCATGTTCACTGGGACAGATACTATCACACAAGTCCTCAATTTCTATCTATCCATCACATATTAATCAGTCAATGCAAAAAATATTGTTGTACCATTAAAAAATAAAATATGCAATATTTACAGGGAATATAAGTACCACTAGGAATACATGCACCTTTGTTTCCATATATATATATAAATATATATATATGCTCTCTACAAATACATGCACTAATGGAAATATATGCACAACTAGAAATATAAGCACCACTAGGATATATGCATCCTTGGGAATATACACGTACATACACCTCAGTGTATGCACTGATATCATGCATTGCTAGGAATATAATTATGCACCTCCATTGCACCACTGGGAATATGTGCACCATTAGAAATGTATGCACTTTCAATGATATATATGCACCACTAGGAATATATGCTCCTCCAATAATATATGTACTGCTGGAAATATAATGCACCACTAGGAATATGCACCAGCTCACATGATGAGAAAGACAGCGAGGTAAGATGTCTCCTTGTCAAGCTAAGAACAGAGCTTGGCTACAAATGAAGGATGCAGCTGTTGAAGAATCCAGCTCCTAAAAGCAGCTGATCATGTAAAATAGTCTGCCTTGGCGACAGAATGTAGGCCTACATGGCGAACAAATCATTAGAGAGATTTCCCAAGGTACACGTACAAAACTTTTGGCTCAGAAATACATCACATAAATTAGCCTTGCTAGAAGTCCAATGCTCAATCTCTAATCATAGTACCACGGAGATAATCCATTTCATCAGAACATTACCAAATTCACAAGAATCGTACATGACTTTATATGACGTATTCCTGGCTAATAATGGCCAGAATAAAACACCTACTGAAATCAATCAAAGAAGAAGACATGAAATGACAGGTTTACCTTTCTTTTATAACATTGCCAGTCTCTTTCATTTTTTTTCCCCTCATCAACCAGTACTGTAGAATGGAATCTTCAAGGAATGGCACTAGCATATCAAACTACACAAGCAGATTTAAAGGAATAATCCAGCTTATTTCAGAAGAGTTTGAGGAATTATGGCTCTAATCCTTCCCACTGGTTGTACTCTAACAAGACAGAACAAGAGACCCGCGGGTCTAGCGCTCACCTGAGTATCGCAAGTTCACCTTTCACGCAGTCACTAATCTAAATTATTCACAGCTCTACCAAAATTTGACGAGGCATTCTCAAGTGGAAGATGAAAATGTACAATAAGGGCCCAATTTTTTCAAGAT
This sequence comes from Diadema antillarum, assembly GCF_040938485.1. NCBI lineage: Eukaryota > Metazoa > Echinodermata > Echinoidea > Diadematoida > Diadematidae > Diadema > Diadema antillarum. Next base: position 749,316 of record NW_027270891.1, on the reverse strand, counting down.
TCCTTAATTTGGGGGAATTGGGGCCCCCTGGGCCCCTCTGGGTGGGGCATGGTGCCCAGTTTGATAAATTGAGATCCTGACCACCTAGGGATGCTACCTGCCAAGTTTGACAAAAATCCATCATGAGGTTTTCAGGAAGAAGATGAAAATGTACAATTCAGGCCCCCATTTGGACCCTTCCAACCACCCCCCTCCCCCTACCCCCAAGAGGGGCACCCCTGGATCTCCTATGAACAAACTTGAAACTACAGTCATTAATGTACTCACTCATAGTATTATCTCAGCTCTATAACTTCTGATTCTAGAGAAGATTTTTAAAGATTCCTTCATTTGGGGGGTTTGGGCCCCCTGGGGGCCCCCTGGGCGGGGCATGGTGCCCATTTTAACAAATTGAGATCCTAACCCCCTAGGAATGCTACCTGCCAAGTTTGGTGAAAATGGGTCATGGGGTTCTCAAGAAGAAGATAAAAATGTACAATTTAGGCCCCATTAGGACCCCTCCTCACCCCCACCCCCCCCCCCCCCCCTGGGTCCCAAGGGGGGCACCCCTGATTCTGCCATGAACAAACTTGAAACTACAGTCATCAATGTGCTAACTCATAGTATTAACCTAGCTCTATCACTTCTGGTTCTAGAGAAGAAGGTTTTTGCGGATTCCTTAATTTTGGGGGGTTTGGGCCCCCTGGGGGCCCCCTGGGTGGGTCATGGTGCCCATTTTAATAAATGGAGTTCCTAACCCCCTAGGGATGCTACCTGCCAAGTTTGGTGAAAATGGGTCATGGAGTTCTCAAGAAGAAGATAAAAATGTACAATTTAGGCCCCATTAGAACCCTTCCCCACCCCCCTCCCCTGGGTCCCAAGGGGGGCACCCCTGATTCTGCCATGAACAAACTTGAAACTACAGTCATCAATGTACTAACTCATAGTATTAACTTCGCTCTATCACTTCTGGTTCTAGAGAAGAAGATTTTTACAGATTCCTTAATTTTGGGGGGTTTGGGCCCCCCTGGGGGCCCCCTGGGTGGGGCATGGTGCCCATTTTAACAAATTGAGTTCCTAACCCCCTAGGGATGCTACCTGCCAAGTTTGATGAAAATCGGTCATGGGGTTTTCAAGAAGAAGATGAAAATGTAAAAAGTTTACGCACGACGCACGACGGACGACGGACGACGGACGACGGACGACGGACGACGGACGACGCACGACGCACGACGCACGACGCACGACGGACGCCGGACGAAGGGCGATCGCAATAGCTCACTTGAGCCTTTGGCTCAGGTGAGCTAAAAACAGACAAATGAGTAGATCCTAAAAAAACAGAAATATTCACAACATAAAACTTTCACAATTTGAAGCCGACAGCTTTTTTTTTGCGGCATGAAGCCTTTGCAAATTGCCACTGGTATTCAATGCACTGTGTAAAAAAAAAAAAATGCATGCATCTAATACTTTCGCTAATATTGGTCCCTTGCAAAATTCACAAAAGTTTTATGCATGCAAAAATTAGTTTTTATAGTATCCTAAGAATGGAATACCTCTCACAGCAGCCTTGAGAGATAGAGGATTAAAATGACTCAACATCCTACGGTACTGTGAACTGACAACTCTTGGATCTCCTTTAGATTTTAGTTTTGTGACAACTTGTATGAGTAGAATATGCCCATATCTGCCAACATACTCAGCAAAACAAACATTTAAGATAAAAGCAGAAGAACTTCTCTTAAAGAATATAGAAGGGTATGATTTAAATGCAAAATTTCATTGCAAATCAAGTGATTCAATTCAAAGATCATCTCACCTTTGAGAGAAAACCATGTTTACATTTTCGGAATATATTTTTTGAAAGTACATGTGTATGTCATGATGCTATTTCCTAAAGTGCTTTCAAGAAAGTTATAGTTGTTGGTAAGTTTTCACAACACCCTCCCTAGTCACTGATTAATAGGAAAGAATCTGCTTTAAAGCAACAAGTGTCCTTAAAGGGGAAGGCTAGTAACTGATCAGTGGGAATGAGTGGAAATGCTGGGAGATGATTGTTCCAATCCTTATGGGATTCATTCAAGAGTTCATTGTATATCTATTGTTGTGTGAAAATGATTTGCTTCAGAACGGTCTCATATTCAAGTAATGTGCAGATTAATGCTCCATCACTGACCAGGGACGCTAACCTGGAAGCATTAAACTGCACATTACTTGAATATGAGACCATTCTGAAGCAAATCATTTTCACACAACAACAGACATACAATGAACTCTTGAATGAATCCCATAAGGATTGGAACAATCATCTCCCAGCATTTCCACTCATTCCCACTGATCAGTTACTAGCCTTCCCCTTTAAAGAAAGATGTAGATCAGCATCCTTATTTTGCGGCAATTAAAAGTCCCACAGGAAGAAAGCAATGACAGTCCTACACCAGAGACAATCTAGTGCCCCTTTTACAAGACTTCCATGCCTTTTTGTTTGGGTCAAAGGTCATGGTTGCCATGGCAATCTGCCCCAGACAAGACTCACTCCTGCACGTCCTCTTTCATTGCACTGTCACAACATCATGGTGAAGCTCTGAAAGAAGATTGACTACTTGAGAATGGTAGGAGGATAAAGGGTGCAAAGGTGAAGGAGCTCACCCAGCATTGAGTGAGCAAAGACAGGAACCAATCACACAATATCCTCACAGGGAAGCTTGTGAATGATATCAAGAGTCTTACTTACAATTTGCATTAATTTTGTTCTTGGCATAATACCACAATTAATCTGTAAGAAGAGAGGAGACTGTGAAATATCATCCAACAACCACCTGAATCAGGTGTAGGTTACACCATCTTTTCCAGACGGTCTCACATTCCAAACAGGTGTATTTCCATCACAGGAGAGAAAGACGGGTCTGGAATCAAGACTAGACCCGCCCAAACTTGTTCATCACTCTCAGCAGCTAGTAAAACAAATGGACAGATAGATGGACGGAAGAAACATTGCTTTTTATTCTCCTTTGCATTTCTCCTCGCTAATCCAGATGTTGACCTAATTATGACAAAAACTCATTACCAGGCATGTTGATAATGCACACTGATGATAATGCAGAGTATTCAGATGACAATAATGGTAGTGATGATGGTATAGGTAAAGATGAGGATTTATGACGATGATGAAGATGATGGCAAAGATGAGTCGGTAATTGTGATGATGGTGATGATGGTGATGATGGTGATGATGGTGATGATGATAGTGTTGGTGATGGTGGTGATGGTGGTGATGGTGGTGATGGTGATGATGGTGATGATGGTGATGGTGGTGATGGTGATGATGGTGGTGATGGTGATGATGGTGATGATGATGATGATGATGATGAAGATGATGTAGACGATGATGATGATGATGATGACGAGGATGGTGGAGACGATGATGGTGGTGATGGTATTGATTATGACAATAGTGAAGACACCGATTACAACTCAGATATTGTGTTTTTACAGTACCAATGTTTTGTTGTTGTTTTTTTCCAATGGGTCTCCATGAGAATAGAAAGTAATACCACTCAACAAATTTCCCTTTAAGCAAAGTGGTTTCTTAAGCACTTAAGGAAGGATTTGGATGAGAATTAGGAGTATTGGGATGGAAATTAAATATTTGAAGAATGCACCCACCTTGGCCTTCTTGACTTTCTTCATGGATGCCCTGAGCCGCCTCCACTCAGGTTGGGTCATCCCAAGCTGGGACACGTCATCTTGCTGGACATAGGTTAAGTGGTCTAGGGCGGTCACTCCCAGCTTGTTGACAAACTCCTGGTGGTACTGCTGGAGGTCGAGTTCGTCCAGGAAGTCGTAGAGGGGGCTTTCATATGGCATGCTGTCAGTACAGCGCTAGCCAGTCACATCGTAGTCTGTATGGAGGAGATATAAATGCATGAATAGTTAGAATATCATGTACAGAAATTAATATTGATGGGATTTTCATCCTTTTTACAGCTTGGACAGAGACCAAACAAATTAAAAGTTTCTAGGGAGTCAATCATCTCTGAAGGAAATTTCTAGAAATATGCTCATTTCGATAGAGAGGATAACATTTCAGGACTACATTGCAGTTCAATAAAGTTTGAAAAAAAATGATGCTACTAAAATTTACAGTCGTATTCCTGTTAGTATGCAAAAGGAAAAATGTATAAAATAGTGGCTTTTCGAGAAAAAAAAACATGAAAATACATAGCTTTTCATGGCATTGTGGCATTTACAATCTTAAGTTTTAAAAAAAAAAAAAAATCTCATTGAAGACAGAAATAAGATTTCTCATTACTTGTGGAATAAGACACAATTACATAGCAGACAGCACTGACATAAAAAGGGGATTTTATAGCTCTAATTATCTTTCAGTATTTCTGAAAACTACAAATTTATTGATGATCACTCTGTACTGATAATCATAACAGTGTGAAATGTGCCACAAAATATTTCATCAATACACAGAACTAACAATACCACGAGATGTCTCCTCAGCCAGACACTCAAGAATAGTGACACATGAACACTAGAGGGAGCTCTACCACTTTATACATCCTCACTACATTGAATGGTTGAGAGAACAGAGTGCAGAGAAACGCTGTACCTTGACTGAGTGTTACTCTCTGACAGCATAACAGTACTTAGCAGTACATTATCTAGTCATACAAACACATGTCAACACTTAACTCTGTTTTCTTCTCTTGTCTTCATATTAAACTTCAGTTTATGAAATGGCTTTCGATGATATAATAGACTTTATCTTACTTGGTTTTGAAATGAGATCATACTTGACAAAGCCATAGTGCCTGATCAGGAGCTTAAATGCTTTTTTAAACATATAAATCTGATATTATATCACAAATTCATGTTCCCCTCTGCTGAATCCTCCAGTAACACTTCAAGTATTATCATTACCTCTCAAATCTGACAATCATCTTTATATTCTTTATGAGAAAAAGTCACAAATGTACTAAACTTATTTGAAATCAGTCAAATAAGGGCATAGTTTTCATGCATCAAGGAAACGAGTATTAAATATGATGGCGCCTCTATAAAAGCAATCATAACTGCAGATTACTTACTGTAAAGTTATAAGCATTCAAAGATTGATAAAATCAAACAAAGCCTCACATTCTCTGAGTGCAGAGTCAGTAATAGTATTGTCTGCCATGTTTTGATTCCTGCAGTCAACAGTAAGAATAGCTAAAAACTGGGATTGTACTAGGAATGTGTTTCTCTTTATAATTCAATTCAAAGTCATAATGTCACATTTCAATCCCAATACAATTTAATAGAAGAATTAACCAAAGAATGTTGTACACATGTTCATTACCTCTTTATGGCCATATATATACAATTTATGCACCAGTATACATCATACAATATAGTCATTAAAAATTTACTTCATGGACTAATTCACTGAAAATCTAACTTCCACATATCATTCACATTTTGCATCAATGATGTTGTACCAATGTCAGTTATATTTGTGGGCACATTTCAGGTGTTTTCGTTTGCAGGTATTTCACAAGTTGACTGATATTCACAAAATCAACAACTCCTAAAAATATTGTCCCTTCAAAATGTGTTTGATCAAGCACCTCAGTTGACTTCTACTTCCCAGATTAAACGGCAAGAGCAGCTGTGTAGTATCGTAACTCCCAAATCACAATGATAATTTTTAGCATGACACTGCATCCCGAGAAACATGTTTCCCACCATGTTTATATTCATATCATTCTCCTTTTGAAGTGTGTTCAGAGGAAACATGGTTCTATCTTTCTAGATGGATTAATGCAGCCTTAGATAACACAGCACACAGCGCATGACACATGCAGCCTTGACATACCAGCTGCATGCATCAATACCAATGAAATCCAGTACAGTAACATTATGGGGGCTAGGTTCTTATGAGAGCACTGTGAATAATCCTGACATTACAAAAGAGGTTTTAGTGAGGTTAACCACAATTTCCTCAAGATGCTACACCCTTTTCTCACAATATGCCTTCTATAGATTAACACAGCATGCTATACTACGAGAAGATTATCCCTTTAAATGGTCAAATAATAACACCTATGCTCAGTTCTAGCCAAAAGAACCAACCTCTAGCCATGATGTACAGTGTAACTAACATCTCCCTCTACATAAAATGGAGCTCTAGATCTTAAAATCCCAAATAAAAAGGATAAACATTTTATGGTGAAATTTCTGTTAAATATCCAACTTCACGGATGGATTTGAACGAGTTACATGCAACACTGCATCAATCAGCACAAGTTAAAGTTGCTGTTACAGTACGGATTTTGATATGATTCAGCTGGAAATGGAATCGGCCCCATTTCTTCAAATTCACAAACTTTGTACATAGAAAACTGAGAGCTTTCCTCCATCCTTGCTGCTATTTATTCAACGAGTACATTTTAAGCCTACTTGTACATCGTAATGACTTCAATGCTTCATCATATTCAAGCTGAGATTTCACTTAATTTGTGTGTGTGTGTGTGTGTATGTGTGTGTGTGTTTGTAAACGTGTACAACATGACACGCAGAAAAGCAATACAACATATACTTTGCAGAGCACAGTAAAGAACACAGAAATCGATCTACACACGTATCACATTCATGATGGGATCAATGTTAATATTTTTGTGTGTTCTAAAATTCACCAATAGCATCCAACATTTACAGTACTCTATTTAGGTTTGTTTGTGTGTTTGTTTCATTTTTCCATCTGAGAAGATGGCTGGATGGCCTGTATTGAGCTGCACTCACTAGCCATTCTTCCATGGAGTCAAGTTGGATGTGAGGCGGGACCCCTTCACCAGGTTGAATGCACGCTGTCCTTTGCGATGAATGGATGAGGTAAGATCTTTTACTTGCGTGAGATGTGACTCTCTCAAACAAGGAACCTCCAGTTTACGTCCTGTCCAAGAGACAGTGTTTTTGCCTCTTAGTAGAGGGGAAGGTAGATTACACAAAACATTGCTCAGTTAATAGACTCAGGTCTCGAACCCAGGTAATTTGAATATGGAGGCAGACGCACTACCAACTACAGCCAAACTGCCCCAAGTCACACAACTCAAACAAAACTTATTTTTAAAAAAGATTTTAAAAAATGACATCAGCAAATCACTTTCAACAACAAAACAAACAGTAAATTGGACTATTAAAAAGGGGTATGCTATTAAAAATTTAGTGAATCATCCGGTCAATGCATTCTTATTTCTAATCTAAGTCTATTCAGATTAGGTTATTACATGAATGACATTCAGTTCTTCATTGTAATTTCCCATATTATTATTGTTAGTCATTGCAAACATTCAACACAGGGAGAGCATACTTCATTGCCATTGCAAACCAGTCCCAAATGCACCCACTGCTCCTGTCACAATTTCAACAATTAAACAAGTTCAAAACACTGCTCAGAATTCTTGCAAATATTTACATCTGAATGTTTGGATTACTGTGTCTCAACCTTCCACAAACACAGAATGGAAATAGGATGTCATCCAAAGAAAGCAGATTTCACTGCATACAGACGGACGTCACTGGGGATTGTATGTAAGACATGTTTTCTTGTACTTGTAAATCCGCGAAGTATACACTTAATTTGTATGCCGCTGAGCATGCAAACAATATCATTAAAAATTCCATAACTGAGAGGTGAGAGGCGACAAGAGGACTTTCCCATGGTTTACACTTTCTCCTCCACTCTGCCCCCAAAAAGGAGGAGGGCCCAGCATGACGCCTCTGTAGGTTAACCTCAAGGAGCAGCGGCCATACTTCTCAGATCTCACGGATTTGATTTACAGCAGCACTAGGCACGAAGGAATATGGCTGGCAGGTATGAAGTACTGCAGTCCATCTCTTTACGAATGGCTCCCTTTTCTCTGACTAAAGTCACTACTTGTTTGGGGGTTACTAAATGCGGGGAGGGGAAGGGGAGGGAAAAGGAAGGGAAGGGAAGGGAAGAGGAGGATGAGGGTTAAAGGGATCGTACAGTTTTGGTCGAGACCTTATTTCAGGCTTCTAACATTTTTTGGTGAGATAATGAGAAACCTCTTATGAAATATGAAAGAGCGTGCAATTGTATGAGGAATTCAACGTTTATTTGATGAAAATTGTTTTTGAAATGGCTGAGATATCCAAAAAAGAGCGTTTCTAGTAAAGTGTGGGACCCACACTTTATTACGATCGCTTTGTTTTACTTTGTTTTTGGATGTTTCAGTCATTCCAAAGCCAATTTTCATCAAATAAACTTTGAATTCCTCTTAAAATGGTATGTTCTGTACTATATCACAGGTGTTTTCTTGGTATCTCACAAAAAGTTTAAAGCCCAATTCTCATCTCCACCAATACTGTACCATCCCTTTAAGGGGGAAGGGAGGGAACAGTCTGTCTCTCAAACAGTAATTCCTGACAAACCCCGCATCACCGTAGTAGCATGGGGATACCATGGTGTGGGAAGGCTAGCAAGAATCTGATATATTCGGAAATCCCCTAAACAGATTAATATGCAGCACACACACATTTGAAATATCTCACCTGAACATTCAAACATAACAGATGAGCTTACACTTCTGTGCACATACTGCTGATAGGCAGTTCTCTTTTTTTTTAGCAGGCATGCACCAGTCATGGAATTTTTAATGTACCCTGATGGGCAAGAGATGACAAATGATTCCATCAGGCCAACCTTCTCTCACAACAATTAACTCCTTTGTGATAAGAAGGGGGAAGGGGAGAGGGGAAAAGGGCAGTCCACCTCAAAAGAAGGGAAAAAAACACAACATGCTCTTAAATTAACTTTGAACAAGCTCACATTTATTATACACCAACCCGCTAGATGCAGATGGTCTTTTTTCTATTACCAACCTCAAATGGCTATATTTCACAAGTATCCAAACCCATTCTTTTCCGCTAATAACCTGGATGTGGAGCAGCCCCTAATAATATGCACCCCTAGGGAAGAGTAATTAGGGGTTAGCCAGATAGCCACCACTCTCCCCAGCTTCCTGCAGGTGAAGGGTCCAGAGTGCGAAGACCTTTTTTTCTCATCTAACTGGCACTGCTCCCTGCCATTGGCGATCTGAAAATTGATTCTAGCAATCTGATTCACACCCCACAAAAGCTGATAACTGAATAAGTACATGACAATGGAGGTAGCCATTTATCCGGCGGCATGTGCGAAAAAAACCCATTGCAGAATTTCAGTCATCGTGTAAACACAACAGTTCAAAAGGTAAGTATAGCACAGAGCTCCACTACATCTTTTTGTCGGGGGGGGGGGGGGGGGGGTGTTGCTTTTTTTCACTTCAGACACTATGCACACAATAGTGACAGTATTAATACTCTGCTCTCAAAACAATTTGCATAATCATGATGATAAAAAGATCGTGGTCCGCATACAAAGTCTTTGAATAGTGATATAATTTGGGGTTGGGAAAGTACATTATTTATATTTGATAGCAAACTGATTCAAATGGAAAATATAAAGGGAATTCCACAAAAATTCACTTTTTCTAGCATAATGAAAAAGCACTTGACTAACTGCTTTCAAAAAGCAGGAGGAATATTTAAATTGCTAGTATCAAGTTGATGGAATGTGTAGTTTTCATGAAAAATGAATTTTTGTGGAATTCCCATTATATTTTCTTTAGTATATTGTTGTCCACATATGAGGTCATAACCTCTAGTAGTCTCCTCATTCAGCGGTGCCAACACTAAAACTAAAAAAAAAAAAGAATTACTGACTTTTGCATTGATTGTCCGATTTTGCATCAATTGTCCGATTTTCCTCAAACTTTCACTGATGTTTTCTCCTGAAGTTCCGGCTTTCACTAAATCCAAATTTGTCAGTGGGTTTTGGTTTCCTTTAACATGTCACCAAACTGTTGTCTTTATTCTAGTGCTGCATTCTGGGAGGAAGTGAATTTTACTCCACAAGATGAAGACAGTTGAAAGATGAAAGTAAAAGTGACAATAGTTCAAACCAAAGGAGGTACATGTACCTCCATGATTCAAAAGGCACATCAAAATACTGAACACTTTGATAAAGACAGTCAACATCTGTAGGGCTTCAAACTGGCCAAGTCTCCTTCAAATGTTATTCTAGTCAGTCTCATCTTTGATTTCACCCTGGGTGGCAGGCTGAACACAGCAGCGGCTGACAAAATAACGCTTTCTGGTATTTCTAAAGTGGATTTTTATCTCAATCCCACGCAAATAAGCCAAAGCTGAAGTGGCATAAAGGAAACTGCACTCTCTGTACAGGAATATATTTTGGTTTTCACACAATGAACAACCACGGACATACAAAAAAAAAATTTCCCTGGAATACTGTAACCTATGAAGTTATATCTCCTTTGAATACAAAATACAACAACAACACACACACAAACAAACAAGCAAAACTGAACTAATGGCATAATGCACTGGAAATGTGTGTAGTAGCCATATCCTGGTATTGCTAATTCAATACTATAAATAGAAAGTATTTTGTCATTGAGAGAACACTTCTGAAAGTTCTCTTTCCATTGAATGTGATGCCTGGTTATTCACATAAACTTTCTTGGTAAAGGTCTTTGTCAGGAAAGGTCGTCTTTGTGATCACTATGCAAATTAACGATTTCACACATGCCACTCATTCCATTCTAAAGTTGACTTTTTGAGTAAAATCATACAGTTCAGGGGGGCGTTTCATCAACGAGTTCGTCGGAGTTTTCACCGACAAATTTGCTATCAGCCAATCAGACGCAAGGATTCACACTGACAACTGTTAAAAGCTAATGAAATCCTTGCGTCTGATTGGCTGATAGCAAATTTGTCGGTGAAAACTCCGACGAACTCGTTGATGAAACGCCTCCCAGAAAGAGTTTAATCAAACTCAAATCTACAAGGAACAGTCATGAGAATCTTCAGTTTCAAGAACTCTTGACACCAGTCAAAATCATATAAAAGAAGGGAGGGCAGTGTAGCTTTACACATTTAGCAATGATACTTTTTTATTATTACAGTCAGCAAGAATGTATTCTTTATGAATAACAAATTATTCTTTTGCTGTAATGATTTGATAAAGTTAACTTTGTCAAGGAATCATATTTAATGAATTGTTGACAAGAATAATTTGGATGTAATGTACACATATTTAAGGCAGAATATCGTATAAGGCATTAACATCGTATGAATTCCATGACACTTCAACTGTTTTGTTTGCTTATAATCAGTATTTAATCAATTTTATCAACATGGGGTAGAGTTTCACTATAATCTACCAACATTATGAGGAGTATTTACGAGAAGACAAGGCAGTAACATGAACCAGTAGCAATTTGAGAGTTCCTTTTAGACTGACATCATATCACTCAAATGATCTCAGCTTTCATATAAATCACTCAGAATTTTGAATGAATTTTGTGACTTATTTCAATACTCTTCTCAACATATACCCTTAACAAGCTGCATAATTCATTTCTTTATCAATAAGTTTTCCCTGCAGTGGTGGCTGTATGTAAATATCAGACCAAAACGATGCATTGAATGTAATGAAGGTTATTACTGTAACCTTCAGCGAGATAAATTGACCTGCTGACATTCACTTTCAGTATTGGGAGATGCAATCAGGCTTGGCATAATTTCCTGGCATTTAGACCCCATCTCTTCTCCCTAAGTATCCCCCGTAATAGGCAGGATATACACAAGTTCACTGCCTACCGATGACTGACTATAGTCTACAGTTTCAGACATTGGCCAATACATTCACATACACTTGTCCAATCCTCATGCACATTTTACATATATTGTAGAGGTCCTAATCATATGTTATCCACTTGATCACTCAAATGTTACACTCTATTATTGTATGTCTGACACATTCCGTTGTATCAAGGCAGGGAGGACCTCCCTGATCAAGGGCAACATAATGTATGAAGAGGTTCCAGGACATCAAAACAAATAAAGAACTGAAGTGAACTGAACTGAGAATGCTTGGAAAGGAGAGAAGGTTGGCTGCAAAGTCTAGACTAAGAGAGAGATGTAAGACATCTCATCTGCCTGTCCAACCCTAACATCATTTCTATTCATCTTCACATATCGTAGACAGGGCATGATGAATACTAGTGAAGAGAGATGAACCACTCATTAGGAGAAGGGGGGGGGGGGGTAAAAAACTTGGGCGGGGCCATCATAGCACACCACGTGGGCAGCAATGTGGCAAATTCACCAGTCAGACATGATGCCTGTAGGCTGTAGGAACATTAGCATTGTGCTGACATTTCTCATTTCTAGCTCCCTTAACTCTCTCAGATCCACTTCTTTGAAATGGATACTGACATCTTGTGTCATGCAGCTGTCAGTGATAATGAGGGGGTTAACTGCTTACAAAGCTCACATGACTAGGGAGAGTATCTATACAGGGCTGCTGCAAGTCCATCAGTACATGTGATATGCACTGCTGATTCAGGTACTCTGGAGCATGAATTAAAGGGAGACTTGAAACAGGGAATGTTTTCATGAAATATAGGTCTACGTGAGAGAGAATATAGCTCTATGTGAGAGAGAATATAGCTCTATGTGAGAGAGAATATAGCTCTATGTGAGAGAGAATATAGCTCTATGTGAGAGAGAATATAGCTCTATGTGAGAGAGAATATGGGTCTATGTGGGAGTGAATATGAGTCTATGTGAGAGAGAACATTACAAAAATATGAATCTTTTTTTCTTGAAGTGCAGTTGGTGATTCTGAAGTGAGGTTCATGATATCATTTTTTAACATTTCATACAATTAATCAAACAATTTTCTAAAATACATTAAGGAAAAAATAAACTTCTTTTCGCTGTTTTGCCAAAACCAATTATCATCAAATAAACATTGGATTCCTTTTAGAATTACATGCTCTTTCATATTTCATAAGAAGTGCTTCATTATCTCACAAATAAAAAAAAAAAAATGTCAGAAAAGAGAAGTCCTGTCTCAACCAAAACTATACAATCCCTTTAAGGTTGGAGTGAGGTATATGGTGTGAGGTACAACTCAGTGCCTAAAAGGTGTAAATTATTGGTCAATAACTTTGGGTTCGATCTCTCAATAAATCTGAGACTAAACGACAAAAACATACAATTTTATAGAGAGGTTATGCCAATACGAGAGTTGGTCATTTATATAGCACCCTATGACCGTTACATTTGCTGTTGGTGTCAAAAATTTCCTCTTGATCTCGTCACACTGATAATTGCACATAATTTTTAAACTATTGAGAAGGAAAAGTTAAACATGGCAGGAATTACATTTATACAGTATAATACATTTGCACATTATGTACAACTGCCTATCAAAATGCATTTATGTAAAAGGGAGCCATTTCATGCCATCTGATGCATCTCAAATTGTGTGTTAAAGCAAACACGAATATAGATCTCCAGATGCGTAAACAATACAATAATGCAGACAGAAATAGTAAATTTCTGTAAAACAAGAAATTTTTGCATGCATTTAATTTCATGAAATTCATGTGAGCCGAAATTTGCAAAATTAAAAGGCATGTGAAAGTTCTTGTCTACACTGTATGCATTGAATGCCGATGGCGAAAATTTCACGCCGGAAAAATGGCCGTTAGCTCCAATTCATGAAATTTCATGCCACAAAAATGTTGCTTTACAGTATGAATATCTTTACAATACTGACTGGTGGAGAGCAGGGTGGAAAAAGTTTCAGTCAGCATGAGTAATACAACAGATAATGGACTCTGCTTTTTCCCAGAAAAATTTTAACTTTAGAATAGTATGGACTTACTACAGATACACACTTTTTCAATGAAGCAAGAATGTTCAACTTCAACAAGCATGTCTACATAGACAGCTTTGGTTAGCCAGAAACCATAAAAAGTACGTGGTAAACAAGCGAAAGAAATTAATCACAACACAAAAATCCAGAGAATGGGGATGTGATCTGTTCAACCAGAACTATCACTTGTGGTGCAGATCATTGCCTGTAGTATGTACTCATTTGGATCAATTAAAATCCTTGCCTTTACAATGTCATGAGTTTTGTCAGCACAAAGCATTTAGCAACAATACACAATGGTGTTGCTTTTGACAGATTTACACCAACCAAGCTGCTGACACAATCAACGCAGGAACATCGCAATGATCCTTGGTATTTAGTCCCTATCTATCATAATTAAATATGTACGAAAATGAAAAGCATATTTGGCATTTACAATGTAAATTTAGGGTTTCTTCAAGGTAGTGTTCATTCAAATGTATCTAGGCCCTACCATATTGAGTGTAGGCCTATATATTGGATTTCAAGAAGTATTTGCACAGCAAACAGTGCATATTGATATGGTAGTTTTGTACTGTACAAATTTGTAGAAAAAGAATGTTGCTGAATTTCACTGAATGCAGGATTTGCATTCAACTCATGTGTGACTCTAGGGTTTTTAAACATAAGCTACAGGAAGTGAAGTATCAATGAAAAGCTTGTTTTGTTCTGGTCTGCTAGACATCAAAAAGACAGGAACCAAATTGTGTATGTGTCAAGTAGACTGTCCTTTCATTTTACAAGACCTTGTCAATTACAGATTGACACAGTCGAAAGTGGTAGTGAGTGTTAGAGAAGGATTAGTCACTTGGCGAAATCACAAACCAGAACTCCTCTGTCTCACAACGATAGAGAAACCAGACTCACGACACAAAATGCAGTCTCCAGTCAAGGAGCTTCAAAGCTCCTGCTCCAGTCCAGAAACGTCTTCCTTGCATTTCAATAAACCCCTGGCCGGTCGCCGGCCTCAGCCCGGCTGCTTGAGTGATGCGTCTGTTTAATGCACATCACCTGGAGTGGTGATCAACATTACTTCCAGCCAGAGGCACCCCTCGCCATCTCATCAACTATAAATATCTCAGAAATGTTAACTAGGAATCGGCTCCTCCCGAAGACACCACGGACAGACGATGACAAGATAACTCCTTGTAATAGCAGATGACCTTGTAACAGCAGATGTCTCTTCATGCGTAGCTCGCTAAAATACATTGTAACAGACTGGACTTGATTTCTTTTTTATGTATTGCATGTTTATACACCAGTCAGGGTAATAAATGTGTAAACTGCTGCCATGTACAATGGATTAAGAAAATTTCAACCTTTTGAATAAGAGCGAGTCAACTAGCAGTGTTCAAATGATTGTCAACAATCTTGTTTGTGTATACGACTGTGATGTATGTTTCTCCTTTGCTGTCAAACCAGCAGTAATTTCCCATTCATCTTTCCTTTCATGACTCTCAAAACATAGGGTCACATTAATATCATTCCATGTCTTGCAGTTCAAATAAAAAAAAAAAAAATCTTACATATGCCAGTAATGCAGAAAATATGTTTATCTTATGCACATAACAAAGGCATTTTCATATTCATTGCAATATGACAATCAAAGTCAGCTATTCAAATTCCCTATACGATAGATGTTCAAATTCATGAACATGATTTACGTCGATGTCAGGCAATTTGTCAATTAGTTGCAAAGGATAGATGTTTGATACATGTACCACTTTAAATTCATAACCTCATGCTGACATTCAACCCTTGTAACTTTAATTGTACAATTTTGCTCTGTTTCATATTTGTCGCTGTTGTTGTTCATCCCTTACTATGATGTCACAAAAACTACTCTCTTTGAGGTTTATTTTGCTACAGATTCATGGCAATAAAATGCCATTTGTATCTGTTGAGTTTAGATGTCATTATGCAATTAAATCTGACAATTTCTAACGAAATGGAAGAAGAAGAAACTGCATCCTTTTCAGAAAACCATGCAAATAAGGAAGAAGCTTATTAATTTCAAAAGTCTTGAAAAGATGATAGATCAGTGGAAATGTTTATGAATTGAACAAAAAGGTGAGATAGTTAATATGCCTATCTGACTGTCGGTAATAGATAAATCACACGGCTTCATGTTATCATGATATCATCACCATCAAGGAGTTACAAAGTGTACCCTTGTTTTCAGACATGAAAATGAATAATGTAAATTTTCTTGAATCAACATGGGTATCAACTGTTCATGGTTATATAATACACAATGCAAGACTGTGTCATTGACATGACATCTACCTTGAGGTGTATAGAAACTTCAATATTTTCACATTAAATTCATGAAGACCACCCAAAAATACATCAATGTCAAAACATAACCACCCTTCTCAAAACAAACTTCTAATATTGTACAATGTCTCTTCAGTATTCTTTCTTTAAAGAAAGAAACATCAAAATTATGACGAAGCCCATATTGCTCTCAAATAGCACCAATATTAATTTGTCACATCTAAACAACTTGTAAATATCAAACAGTTGCTCCACTAATGATGAAATAATATTTGCTAAGCAGGTAAAAATGTACCATATGGTGGAGGAGACACTTTTTACTTGGGAGCAAGTGTTGCTGAAACACTCAGAAGAAAGCTGGACTGAAGAGGCTTCCATTGGTATACACACATTCTCTGGCTCCAGAAAATTACAACCAGTTTTAATTGAGATAAATCATTCCTCACTCCCAGCCCATCTCTCACACTTAGGTACATTGTATGTTCCACTCAGCACCACCCCCTCAATATTTAGGATGCTGTCCTGGAAGAGATATAATGTTTGTTCACCTGACATTTCAACAAGATGTGAGTCACCATGACATGAATTATTCACTGAGCATAACAGACATTCACAAGCAGACAAATATATGGCCCTTTTTACAACATAACTTTGTAGAAACTGCTAGTTCTTACTGTTGACTGCTATTTACAAAATAAATCATCAGCCACTGGAGATACTATAAATCTATCTATATATCTTTCTCATTGCACAAAAACTTTTTTTTTCAAACTCCCTAAATTTCTTTCATTACAGGCATTATGCTGTGGCTTTATGAATTACTGAATTGATAAGCTACACATATTCAAAAGTGGAATTGGCCTCACAAATAAAGTGGTGATGAAGTAATATCTACACAAGGAATTAATCATTTTCACTCTTGTCATTAATCAGGCTAAGTTACTACATAATGAACTTTATATTGAATCTTCTGTTTTGAACACACATTGATTTTACTGCATCCCTGCCCCCATATTACAGAATGTAGTGATGTTCTACAGGGTAATACTGTCCCCAACAGGGGTCACTCCTTAAAGGCATCATTTACCATCTGCAGATGAAACTAAAACCCAGCATTTAGAGCTTGAAAATAGTTCTGAAATGTGAGTTATAGAAACAACCACTGTAAAAATTTGCATCAGTCATTCATGTTAAGTAATATTGTTGAATATACAAAATGTGAACAACAGTTATAATAAAAATGTTTTCAGACTAAACCATCTCCTATATGGTTTATTGAGAAAAATACTTATATTTCCTTATATTTAGGCTTTGTTGCGAAAATTCTATATGGTAGGATGTTTTGTGACACAACAGACCTACATATAAGCGTTAAATGTGATATCTTGAAAAAATTTTAAATCACAGCTCCCAAAGGTAAACAGATATTACATGAGCAAGGTGGTAGTGTGTCTATAAATACACCATAGGTCCATGATCTATAGCACTTCCGTTGGATGCTATACTTCTATTGGTGACACTATACAGAGAGGCCTACCTTCATCCTACACTTGCAACAGGGTAGCACAGAACCAGTGGAGATCACTTCTACAAGTTTTCCCTAGACTGGATTTACATCCCAGACAATGGCTAATGGCACCTGTTATTGGGTCCTGGTTTGGGGGTGGATAAACCCTATTCATGGAAACCACGAAACTGTCCATGCAGAGATGTTGTATTGATCACTAGGAAATTCTTTGAACGACAAGAATTCACTTTAAAGGGACTGTACAGTACTGGTTGAGGTAGGGATTCATGTTATGAACATTCCTAAGTAAGATAATGAAAAGCCTCTTATGAAATATGAAAGAGCATGTAATTTTAGAAGGATTCAATGTTTATTTGATGAAAATTGGTTTTCAAATGGCTGAGATATCCCAAAAAGTGCTAATAATAAAAGGCGACATGCCACAACTTTATTAGGATATCTTTGTTTCACCTTGTTTTTGGATATCTCAGCCATTTCAAAACCGATTTTCATCGAATAAACTTTTGATACCCCTTAGAACCGCATGCTCTTTGACATCTCATAGAGTAGTTTCTGAATATCTCGCAAAACGTTTAAAGCTAAATCTTCACCTCCACCAGAACTGTACACACCCTTTAAACCCATACAAGAAGACCCTTTACCCATCTTAAGATTCATTGCTTTCAGTATTCCATTTGTTGCCAGAAGACTAAACATTGCATCATCTCTGACTCTGAGAGTTCTGACATTAATACCTTTTTAAATCAAATTTAAAACTTTCATAAAATTTACAGAAGAGTACACGTCTTTTGATGACATATTTTACCATCCATCCATCTATCTATCTATCTATCTACTTAACATCTCTTGTTAAACAGAACACTGCAAAGCTTTTTACTTTCTTGATTATCTTGGCTAATGATCACATTTTCTAAGTTCATATTAAAATATGATTACACTACGTATGTATGTGTTTTATATGATATTCTTGTACGAGAAAACTAAAGGGCAAAACTTAATAATTTTGTAATATTATTTCCTGTAAGAAATATACTACAGCTCTTTAAAGAAGAATGTTAACACTCAACAGTGAGATTTTTTTTCTTCCTTTATAGTATGCATAAGTACTGTACAAGAGCTACAGTATAACAGCTTAAAAACATTGCCCATCTTGCTTTGCTTTGCATTCAGATCTTGGGTGCATTGATTGTGTCAATATTGGATATCACACTGCAACAATGTTTAAATATGCAATTTGTAGTCCAGCTACTTGATATAATTTATTGTATAGAAGGGATAACTATAATGATGACACAAGAAAGACACCAGTTATTAAACCCATATTTTCGTTAAAAAAGTGCCCACAAACATGTTTGTATGTAGGCCTACTTTGTTGATATTTTGCTAGTAAGCCCCATCAAGCATACCTACATGCAAATCTAGATAAAGCATTTCAGGATCAGCAAAGATTGAGACAAGAATTTCTAATGAAGTAAACCTTGTCAACAAATCTATATCAAGACTTGAGAAATTCCAGGCAGAAAATTAAGATTGCTTCATGCAGGAAGACTGTCTGTATTGCTAAACACATCATGGTTCACGTCATCACAGAAACTTTTACACACTATCACAGAGGTTTAGAGAGACTTGGATGGAATTGGTTAATCCACACCTACTTTAAACCCATTCTTCCCAGGAGATTAATGAACCCAAATACCCTTCTTTTATTTCCTCAGAGAGCTAGGAATGTAGAGAACAGCAATGCATGGCTTTGAAGGCAAGCTATCGGGCATGACAAATCCTAGTCGGAGTGTAGTAAGAAGGCTATCAATGTGTATTGGCCCGTAGCATTCAATGCACTGCAATATACACCAGGGACTTGCACCTGTGCTTTGGAATTACATCGAAGAGTGCAGTAAGACTGCCTTTGAATAGCCTCATCCCAATCCTACACTACAGTCTGTTTAATCCCCACTGTCTCTATCTCATACATTTTTTTTATTATAAATGTGTGGGAAGGGATAGGGGTTGTTTCCAATAAAAAGACAAAAATGGTTTAATTTTCATTCCTGTTCATTTAAAAATGTTAGTGATTGTATGAAACTACATAATATTATGAAGCAGGGCTATTATCCTGTGTATTTTTTTCAATGCTTCATTTGGGTAAGGGGCCTTGTATACCGATCTACATTTTCTACAAATTTACCCGTTTGAAATAATTATTCTAGCAGGAAAAAACTACCGGTGTTCTGGGGAAAACAAAACACAACTCAGATATTAATTCAGGCAAATATTAATTCTTATAAAATTTGCTGCCAGTGAGTTTCATAATGTTAGAGAGAATTAGCAAGGAGGAGGTTCTTGGTTTTAGGGGGGTCTCCGACATTTAATACTAACAGGTGACGATAAATAGGCTTCTGCCTTGACAGGAGGCTAAATTACACAGCTCAAAGGTAACAGTCCTAAACAAAGAGTAAATCCTTTTTGATTAGAACCGAGATTGGCTCCAGTTCCCTTCAACCTACAGGCAGTGGGCCAAAACCTACTGGCACTACACTGGTAGATCATAGATGGAGCTAATACTTCACGTGTACCTCTGTGTCAATTTTGGCAACCACAAGCTGATGATTGACTAAGAATTGTGTCATTATTCAATCAATCAAACACTATTTCCACAGGCAGGGTACTTCAGAATATTTTTGTACTAATTTTTTAAGTTGCCCTTCATTCAATCATCACTGCCACGGAAAATTGTCAGCATACAAATATTCCAAGATACACTGTACTTGGTAAATACCGGTACTGAATTTACAGAATTAGGTCCACATATCACTGTCATATTTACCTTTAATACCTGCAGTGAAAGCAGATCATTCTTCTGGAATACCATTCAAAGCACTCTTACACTTATGAAAGATATTTCCAAATTAGGTATAAAAAAGTACATTAAATTCATGGAATGTTCCATGAAAGCACTTTTCACTGTTGAGAGGAGAGAGAGAGAGAAGTATGCAGGGAAGGCATGACATGGATGCCAGGGAACATGAAGTACACATGCCCCTGTTTGAGAACTCACATCATTCATGAACAATTCATTCCCCCATGCCTTGGGCAAGCCTCCGCCATCAGAAGCCCTAGCAAACAAACCCTCCCTTTCATCTCATCTTCCCCTACCTTTCGTTTTCTTGCTCTGTTCATTTTTTCATCACAGCCACCATACTATCCTTGTCTGAGCCTGGAGAATGACAGAGTGGTAGTGTGTGAGATGAAGAGAAGATGTGGGTAGAATCTGAAGGAGGAAAAGAAGGTCTAGGGAGGGGTAGTCTTTATCCAAGACACTAATACTGTTGTCAGTACAGACACTGTGAGCAGAGAGGTACAGAGCCAAAGGTGAGCACACAGCGACCATTTGAAATCTAGCTGCCGTTGCGATTATTATTCATGACCAGGAGAACACCTTCCTTGTGCACCACTCCTAAATAATTCACTTAATCACCCTGACTGGCAAAATTGCTTGATTTGTCCATGTACCCTTGTGGTAAAGTCCATGCTTTGTCCATCAGTTAGTGAAAGAATGAGTATAGTCAAACCTGCCTTTAATAGAGACCACCTGTCTATAACAGTCATTTTTTTTTCATCTCCAATGGGTGGCCACCATAGACAAGTTTGACTGTATGCATGAGCTTCTTCAGTTGACACTCTACTACTGTATACGCTATATATTTCGCGGGGGTTTTATTTTCGCGAATTTCGCGAGTCGGGAGCTATTCGCGAAATTAACAACACGCGAAAATATTACCTTCCAAAATGAATCCCTTGCCTTGATGATACGAACATTTCAGTACTAGTATACCATGTCATGGCTTACCGAACAGACCATACTGGCTAAGCTTGTTTACGTACATATACATGTAGCACGTCCACGTCTACTTACGAATACTGTAGAGAGCCAATCCATTATCGCAAGGGGACCACTCGTCAGAAATCTAGCGCGATGGACTTAACCACTTCAAAAATGTTGAATTCTAACTTACTAGTTCGCAGAGTTTGGTAAGTTTTTTTCATGCAGTGTATAACTAGTATCATTCTTATTTGCTAGTAAGTTGAAAATTCACACTTTCTTTGCCACTTCATATTTTCTCTGGTCCCCCAATCGCGAATTTAACCACTCGCGAAAATGTGTGAGAGCGGCAATTCGCGAAAATTTATGTACGCGAAAATTATAGCGTATACAGTATTATACCTGGCTGGGATTTTTGCTGCCAAACAGCGGGATCAAAATTTGGTAATTCAAATGCGTAACTTCCCTAGAAGTGGCTTGACTAGTCTCATCTAACAACCCTCTACTTACTCCACTTTCAGTCACTACAGCGGGAGTGCCTTAGGTAAAGGCTAGGAAGGAGGAGGTTCAAATGAACCTACTATCATCAGGGGATTACAGCCCCAAAGAGATGGGGTCTGGAGTACTGTAAACGTCAATATTTTCGCGCGATTAATTTTTCGCGCTGAGCGGCTCGAAAACGTATTCGCGGGTTCTTAAATTCGCGCTCCGCAGCAGGTTACTTTACTGTAGTACACATTCACTGCTTTCATCCAAAGCCTCTGCTACATAGCTTGCTATGCCAGCGTACGACAAGCGACGTAGCGAGCGGCTCGACTGCGAGTACAAGCACTCAAATACGTAGTACAGCTGTGACTCTAGTACTGTAGTCACGGGGGACTGTAGCATCGATGCGTGCGGTGCACACATGCATGCTACAGTACACAGCAATCTAGGGTATCGTCTCTTCGCACAGTACTAGTAGCGTAAACATGCCTGTACATTGTACTACGTAGCAGTATCATCGATGAAGCGCACACAATTCATCCCGTTCAAAATGTGCGTAGAAAATTGTGAAGATATATTCGCGCGTTCTTGAATTCGCGCTAGCCGAGCGTAGCGCGAAATCCGCGAAAATTAATGTACCGCGAAAATTTCCACGTTTACAGTAACAACGCTCCTCTGATAAAGCTGTGGCTACTGAAGTCCCACTGATATGTTATAACTTCTAGTTGGCCATTCATTGTATAAAACTGTAGCTATCAAGGGAGGAGTTTATCCCTTGAGTAATGAAAAGGTTCTAATTTTTGCTTTAACAACTTCAGAAGGACAATGCAAGCAGCTTATTACCATTATCACCAATGGTTTGAACAAGATTGATCGATGATAAGTCATCCATGGAATGCTGCCTACAGTAGGAGCAGTGATACATCAGATCGGAATCAAGTTTAGTGATATTGATTTTATTTGTTAGTAAGGCATCCAATAGGGCATGCTATGGGCTACCCAAATGAGCATATCTCTGACATATCTTTGGGGATCTCTTTCTTAGATTTTCATGCAAATTCAAATGAAGATATGTTTTTCTGAACCTAAGAGAAGAGATTGACATATTGCTGTGAAACTTATGTACAGGGATAATGATAGTCTTGACATGTTTTTATGCACAGTCATGAATACACATCTTTTCAAGGTAAGTTTTAAAACAAATGATTGATATTCCATGAAGATGACATGACATCTTGATGATCTTAAAGATAACGAAACATCTTGATTTGTATTAAGTGACATCAGTTACAATGTTGTATGTACAATGTACCTGAAGCAGAGATGTTTCTTACAATCCACTGATGTTGGATGTACAGTGTACACACAGTTTGTTGATCAAAATCAGTCGCTAAAATGGCCATATGGTGTATAAACCTCATCATTACTGTAGGCCCTACTGTAAAAATGGATATTTTCGCATGAGTAATTTTTTGTGCTCAGTCAGGTAAGATGAGTTTCGAGGGTTTTTATTTCTGCAGAATCGAGACATAAACAACTGGGACATATGGCAAACAAAAATATTGTGCACTTTTACTTTTCACACTAGTTTCTGGTTGTGCAAAATGCACAAAAATTTCAACACCGCACACTTTTACAGTATCCACTTTCATTCCGAGATTGCTCTGCTGTTCTGCATTCACTTTAAACAAACTCTCCTTTTCAAGAGCTTATAAATAATGTCTCCAAACTTCCGTTCACTGAAAATGTCAAAAACATACCATTTCCAAATGTCCCTGGGAACCTCATTAGTCCTCCAGGGATTTCAGAGTCATACCAACCGAGTTGATTGATGATTGAACATGTATGCTCGTACTCATCAATTTCTCCATATCTTTTCAGTTTCAGGCAAAATCAAAAAGATGTGTTTGTTTCAGACTTCAGCAAAGTCATTACAGAGTTGGTTCTTTGTAATTTGTGTCAATAATATTCTGCAAAATGGCTGGCAATCAACAGATTCTGTGACAGTTCTAGGGACTATGGAGCAAAAAAAAAAAAACAAATACCTAATTAAAAAAAGAAAAGTCATCTAGGCACTTTAGTGACATAATTAAACATTACTAGTCTAAGGCTGCTATGACTTTCATCCCCTGACCTGTTGCTTTCACCCCAGAAATCTCTCAATGTACTAGAGGCTCAAAGGTAACCCAAATTGACCCGTTGAAGGTGGACTGATTTTGCTATGTATAACACGCTTATCCCATAGACACCTGCACGAGTATTCTCGGGACTCTTGTCTTCAACGGGTTAAGCCACTGTAGCTGATGCTCACATTGGACTGTCCCTTTAAGAATATTTCTGCAAATTTAAGAGAACTAAAAGTCACTATATAATACAGAGACTCCAACTCTCCCGTTTTCGACGGGAGATCTCCCGCCGAAAACCCATTTTTGCAAAATCTCCCGTTCTCCCGTTTGAGATTTAATTTCTCCCGCCCTGGCTCTTTGTCTCCCGTTGGAAAGGATTTCTTGCATATTTCTATCGTATGTTGAAAAAATAAGCCTTAGATAGCACCAAAGAGCATCTAGAACCCTAGGAATTTCGCGCTTCGCACACATCAACTTTGAGTCTCCCGTTTGCTCGGGGTTTCAGTCGGAAGAATCTCCAGATCAGAAGGTACTTTGGGTTGGAGTCTCTGTATAATATGAGCATTTTTATGCACTGCCTCATCCCTTTTATCCCCTCAAAGAGCTTTTCCAGACATCAAAATTACCTGTATAATCCACTTTACTATTGGACTAAAATCCAGACTAAATCCATCAAGAATTCTGCTCATGTTGTTCATATCTAGCCTTCCAAATGCATTTCAAAATATCTTAGCATCTGTTTTTGATCAGTTAAATATGAGCACAAGTTTCAGATCTATAAATCTCTATAGCTTCCAAATATCACACTAGAGCTTTAATTTTGCTTCCAAATATCACACTGGAGCTTGAAAGCAGATGTTCTGTTGATGCAAAGTTTCTCACTCATTTCTGGAGGCCATTTGGCACGAAGATTTGTCACCGAGTCCCGAGTGTCAGACATTAATGGCACTGTAGATCAGACAGTGTTCATTGAGAGGCTCAACTCTCTGAACTTACAAAATTTGTATCAACCATTGAAGTCTGATTCATAGACAAACCTATTAAAGCTTGTCAGTTAAGAAAATGAATCCATGCATGCATAAAATACGCTCTCCAAGAGTTGATCTCTGTACTGTTTGTGCAGTACAAAAGGAAAGCTGAATCAATGCAATCTCATACTCGTGTATGAAGGTGGTCATGTGACTTTGAAATCCACATCACATCTGACTTACGAGATAGTCCAATCATTTCACGCTTCTGAGACACAAATAAAGGGTGCAAAATACAATGCTATGGTGGTTCATAGTTCAGATGACTTCATACAGTTCTATTTGTACACTGATAGATTATGTGCAAATGTGAGCACAATAGCAAAGAATATCACATTCATCATACATTCTCAATTTCTGGATCAGTTTCTTAGGATGTCTCACAGTAGCTAGCAGACACAAGAAGTTCTTATGTTTTACATTACAGGAAACTTTGTATCTGTGACCAACATTATTCTTGCAACAACAACAACAACAAAATAGCAGACATGTTCTGTGGCAAGGTCATTTCTTTCACACTGCTGGCCATGGGTTGAGCATCATCTCAGGTAAACTGCAATCAAAACAACAAAAAAGCACTGAAGGGGCATTTGTAAACACTGTCACCGAAACCATAGTTTTGTTTTTGGACATTCCAGTTTCCCATCGAAAGTTCATAGGCAACTATTTGTATGTACGAAAGACCAGACAAAAAGCAATATTTAGAAGAGGAGTCTTTTGAAACTTCACAGTTTTATTCCCAATTTGGGGCCAGTGAAAATGCTCACTCCCCGGCTCACCAGTTTTATTCAAATTTTTGGTCACATGACATCTACTCTTAACCCACTGAGGACGGTTTGATTTTGCTAGAACATGCATTTCTCATAGACGCTTGCCCGAGTAGGCCTATACTCAAACTCATCCTCAACAGGTTAATGCAGGGAATTTCCTGTCCACATACATGTACATTTGTATGTCAACACTGCAGGACAGCAGAAGTTGCACATGCACACTATTTACTGGAGAAAAAAAAAAGCAAAAACAATACTGTTTTCTCTCATGCATGCACACTTCCTGTGAAAACACCAGAAAGCTTAAACTATTTTTTCTGAGAAAAGAAAAGTAGCCACGGTCACACTGGCAGAAGATCAAGAAGTTTAAGGGTGCGTTTATCAACTCTTATTTTTTCAGCAGAAACAGGTTTTCCAAACAGCTTTCAGGGATTTTCTTTAGAGATGACAAATGCAAAGCTGTTTTGATTATGGGGCTCAGAAAGCCTTTTGGATAACTGCAAATTTGTGCTTTCCGAAACAGGTTTCAGCTGGAAACATGTTTCTACAAGAAAGATATGAAACACACAGCTGTTTTGAAACGACTTTGTACTGCGCTCACCATACGACCCCTTCTCCTCGGTCAAATGGCGCAATGCAGCTGTGCAGTGACAAGGCCAGTTTTCGTGTTGGCAATGAGTTGATAAACGCAACTTTTAAGATCCCGAAATTTTGCCAGTGTGACTTGCAAACTCCCCCCCCCCCCCAAAAAAAAAAAAAAACTTCTTGTGAAACTTCTCATTCAAGCTAGGGATATTTCCCCGGAGCCCGCTAAACTTCTCGATCTTTTGCCAGTGTGATTGCTGGCAACTGAACTTCACAAAGTTTGTCACATGACCAGTCCAAAGCGCATGATTATCGTGATGAACAGGTGTTCATTGTTACATCATAATCATTAGCCATCAGACTGCGTACTCTTTCTTCTTCCTTGCACACACATGCAATTATGACCCAAACTTCTCAATGCAAAGATTTTAAAAGAAGTTTGGTTGCCAGTGTGAACGGACGACCAAAGATTGTGAAGACTACATGATTTTCAGTAACTCTCTGGCAACTCTCTTGGCTCGGATCAGGCCCAAGCTAAGTCATAAAATTTTAAGTTTATGAATGGGTCGAGCCAAGAAAGTGGCCTGTGCCAGGCTCGGGCTATTTTGGCGCTGATGTACATATGTAAGCTCGTGCCAGGTGCGGGCCAGGCTCGGGCGGGTGCCGATCCAAGAGTTTATGAATGATAGCAGTGCCAGGCTCGGGCTAAAATTCCTTGCACGGTCAAAGGTCACAATTACCTAGTTGTGCCTCCACTGGAGCGTGCATTTAGTGACCATGGTAGTTATCCCTTATGTGGCCAAGTTGGCGAATGGGTCATCATAAAATTGGCGCGGCTATGGTTATTGAACACAATTTTTACTGCTTGGTGTGGGCCAATTTAGCTCGGGCCAGGAGCTGGTCAAACATGCATGAATTACCGAAAGCGGCATTAAACTTAACTCAATCTTTTGCCAGTGTGAACACTGCGAGTGTAAATGGTATATATCAGAAAACTTTGTTTTTTCCCCCATCATTGCTTTTTGTAAGATGAATGCTCCTGGATACAGAAGGTCATATGTACACCTGCCACTCATGAATTTTATGACTCAACTTTGACATCTTGAGGGGCTAAGTGCTTGTTGCATGGGTGCTGGTGTCAAGGGGGCACTCCATTCCAGAGTAAAGTGCAAGAAGTTATAACAATCCTCAGAATTTCATTGGTTTTCACAAATCACTATTAGCCCCCATGACAATCAGCCATAATGCAAAGCAGATGACATGACGATATCATGGAATCTCATTTTTTTAAATAAAATTATAATAATATAATTATAATTATAGAGAAAGGAGTGCTCAGTTTTTAAACAATTTCCCTTTCAGTCATTATCAAAAATTAATTACAAATTGCAGAATCATTTAATGCTACAAATATTTCTTTTTCTCAAATCAAGGTATAACAAAGATTTGTGTTAGTGAAAATGGTGAGGTGAAGAAAAGATCATCTGATTTTTGTATAGGGTCCTACATGTACACCAATTGTGACCAACATAACATTTGTGAAACAAGAATTGTTTAAAACTATTTTTGTCTTTTGCTATCTTGACTGATATATATATATATATATTTTTTTTTTTTTTTTGGGGGGGGGGAGATTTTGTGACTTATAAACAAAACTTGAACATGGAACATTTTCCTTTTATATCATGCATGAGAAATCCCTGTGTATTCAAATATTTAAGTGAATATCATCTGCCATCACACATTGAAGCTTTTCAATGAAATCCAAGCAAATACATGTTTACAAAAATCTGAACTGTCATTGGCCAGCAAACCAGCTAATCCCCTCTGCTTGAAAGGAAAAGTTCAAGAACAGAATCACACGACATCAATGCCACAGACTGATAGGTTAGCTCCACAGACTGATGGGTTAGCTCCACAAAAGTACACCAAAATCACATATCACATTTAAGTTCAGTTTCCTCCCAAGAAAATTTTTCTCACCCTTTTTCTTATGAAGCAATTTTGCATGCCTTCCTTAAAGAAGTGGATTTAGTTCTCTCTGTGCCAAGAAAAGAAAAATAAAAGTCAAATTCTGTGTACTTGTAACACAAATACATATATATGTAGTGAGTTGCTCAACACCTAGATCACACAATTACCAATTTGTCTTACACTCTAAACTTTTACAATTCATAACTTTTGAAGATATGGACATTTTAAAAAAAATCACTGGTTTACTTCACTGAATTGTTGTTTTCAGAAAAAGCAACTACACGTAATATCAGGATGGAATTTCCCTTTTAAGACCATGTCACCATTCGTGAGTCATCTAGCATGGTAGTCTAGCAGTCTGGCCACTTGAAGGGTGAAATGTTGGTCACATGACTATGACAGTACAAGTGTAATTTTTTACTCTTTATTTGTATGTTCACAGGGAATAATTTTCCTGGTATCGCATAACAGTTTGCTAGATGCATTTTGGTATGAGTGCTATACAAAATGTCATTTGCATATAAATTTCATTACATATGTAGACTTGTACACCATTTTGTTCAAAATGTATGTCCATCAACTAAAAGTGCTATTCAATTTCAAGACGGAAAATCATTCCCTGGTTCTTGTAAATATTACTACTTTCACATTTCATCAGCGATTTATAAATCATCATAAAACAGATGCAGAGCACATTAATTCCTTCATTAAAAAAACAACAACAAATATGAAACTAGAAATGTCGCTATGGCGACTGGTATGCCTCCGCCATAATGCATGATTCTCCTAATAGGTCTAGATAGTCCATGTGGACAATGTGTGATTACATTTTCACAAAACTGGCAAAATATTGAAATGACAAGTTTGTCAGAAATGTGTTGAATGTTCACCTTCCTTGAACTTGGTTTAATTGGATGAATAGGAGAGCATGTATTTGGGGATTTAAGGACTTTAACTTGACTTTGACCCATTCATACATTTATGCATTGAGTAATTTTCATGGTACCGGTATGGAGAAAAAGTGCAATTTCTGTACTGAATAGTAAATTGTTACCATGTTCATCTGGCCTTAGACCCTAAAATTCATAAGATAATCACTTTCAGGTAGAACATGCATAGATATGCAGTAGGTTTCACGATAAATTGAGCCACTTCCGAGATATGGAGGAAAAAGTTAGTTCAGCACTTTCACTTGATCTTTGACCTTTTGACCTTTGAGGCAATAAAAAAAGAAAAAGAAAAAAAACTCTCCAGAGAATTTCTATTAGGTTACACATGCATACACCAAGTGTTAAAAAAAAAAAAATACTAATCCTGCTGGCATTGCATGAACATGAGGGAAATAGTAAAATTTTGAAGTGTTGCACTTGACCTTTGACCCCTGACCTTTGACCCCATGAACCCTACATTCTCTAGATAATCACTGCCAGTCAGTACATGTATATATACTATGTTCCATGAAGATACCTTGAACAATTTTCCAATTTACAGAGAAAAAAAAGAAGTTTTAATACTTTTACTCGACCTTTTGACCTTTGACCTTTGACCTCATGACCCAAACTTTCACCAGAGAATCTAAATTGGGTAATACATGTATACACTATGTTTCAAGAAAATATCTTCAGGCATTGCATAGATATGGTGGAAATAGTGAAATTTTATGTATTTGACCTTGACCTTTTGACCTTTGACCTTGAGCACGTGCACCCAAAAGTTGATAGGCACAACTTCACCCCCTAAATACACATACATGCCAAGTTTCATCAGGATACCTCAACAGCTTTTGATAGTTACCCTGTCCACAAAATTCATTACGGACGGACGGAAAGACGGACGGACGGACGGACAACCCGAAAACATAATGCCTCCGGCACCACTTCGTGGCGGAGGCATAAAAATGGGCTCCTTATCTTGACTACACAAAAAATTGAGAATGCCTGATATAAGCAATATCATTACAAAGCAGGTCATGTCCAGAGAATAATTTTCCTGGTATAACATTGCAATTTGCTATGCATTTTTGATATGACTGCTTTGCAAAATTTTTTGTGTGTAGCAGGTGTGTTTTTACATAGGACTGTAAAGAACTTTGTTCGAAGTATTTTCTCATTGATCAAAACTGCTATTAATGTACATCAGATTTGAGAAGTAAAATTATTCCCTATATGTCCACAATGGATGCCATTTTGGACGCATAATTGCATCTACTCTTTAGGGTTTGTTTGTTTTTTCTTTTTTTACTGTATCATGAGTACGTACAGGGCAAGTCCAAGATAACGCGCACGTTACGTATGGGACATTCAGAGACTTTTATGACCTGAAAAATAGTGTTAATGGCTTTTGATCATATTAAACTTTATCATGGTGATTGATATCTAGGAGAAGTATAATCATGCAAAAAATGGAGAAAAATGACCTTCACGATTATATTTTAGAAGAGAAAATATGTGCCGTTACGTATGGGACCAGAAAAATTTTGTTTTTTTGAACATTTTTTTCAACCTCAAAACTCTCTGAAAGTATTTCATTCTACAACTTGTAACTCACTGTGATGAAAGTCACAACACTCAAGATTATCACAGGTAAGTTTCGTGTCATTAGGCAAAAAGCTCTAATTACAGGTTCTAATTAAAGACAGACATGACGTGTTACGTATGGGACAGTTACGTATGGGACAGTTTGTCCCCCATTCATTTAGTGTGTGAAGAACCATGTTTATGGGTATTTTGCATAATTATTGAAGTAAAATCAGTTGAAACTACACAAATACTGATCCACATTGTCAAGGAAACAATATTCCCCAAATATTCACCATCCTAATCATATTCAATCATATTTTTATATTTTTATGACCAACCTGAGTATGCATGCCCTTTGTCCCCCATTCGTTTAGTGTGTGGAGAGACATGTTTATGGGTATTTTGCAAAATAATTTTGCAAAATACCCTGAAAGTATTTCATTCTCTGAATAATTGCATAATTATTGAAGTAAAATCAGTTGAAATTACTCAAATACTGATCCAGATTGACAAGGGAACAATATTCCCCAAATATTTACCATAATAATCATATTTAATCATATTCTATATTTTTGTGACCAACCTGAGTACCAACATGTTGTATGCCCTATTTTTATCAGGATAGTTACTACTAAAAAATTGAATAGTTTAAAGTGTTTACTTCCATTGATGAAGGGCAGTTTGCCATTTCATTTCAATAAAAAACAACTTGACACAAGAAATATTAATTTTTATAAATATAAAGCAATACCTGCTGCGTGGAACCCCAGTGATCGAGTAGATATATGATGTCTGTCTAGCAGTCAAGTCATTGATTCGAGTCACACCTCAGTATGTATGCCCATGAATTTTGTCGTGGCTATTATTGAAAACTGAATAAGGACAATTTGTGTATCACTTGCAATAAAAAAAAATCATTTTACTTTATATTTTTTTAAATATATATCACAACCATTTCAAATTGGATCTCCATCACTAAACTTTGAATTCCTCTAGTCTTAGGATTGTATGCTCTTTAGTAATTCATATAATTGGTTTCCAATCATCTCATTAAATGTTGAAAACTGAATCCCCATTTTTACAAAAAACTATACCATCCCCTTAATGCTGATTTTTCATTGTGTATTTTGCCATTTTCCCCTCCCCCTTTCTGAAAATTGTTCAGACAAGTACATGTATTGTTTAAAGTGTCTATAACTCAAAAAGTAGCTACAATGTTGGGATGCTTTCTTCAGGATGATTGACCATTTGTGTACTGAGAGACCTTCCCAGCTAGCTACATGTATTCACATGCATTATGTATGAGGATGTCCCATACGTAACGCATTTGTCCCATACATAACATTATTTCAATGCCTAATAAAAAATATTTCTTTTACTGCTTTTTCTTTTTTCTATGGTATTTAATTTCTCTAAACGATAAATTAGAACTTTCCAAAAGGGCATTAATATAACCTTAGCAATTTTCAAAAAAACCTAAAAAAATGACCTCAATTTGTTACGTATGGGACATCTCATGATAGGACACGAGCTAATTTGCATAATCATTTGCATAATCCCTAAATTTTCATACCAAGTTAAACTATTTGATGAACTTCTTATGTCCACATATTAATCAAATATCATTTGCTTTCCTTTGAATTAATATGAATTTTTATAAATGTCCCATACGTAACGCTGTGTTTCACATTTATGCAAATGAAGCCCTTGAAATTTGCATAAATTTACGTAATATAATTTTTTCCTCCATGGAACTCAAAACTTCAACTCATAAGCTTCAAAATAATACCAAACATGTCAATATTGAGCAAAGATGAAATTTTGCCTTCTGAGGGGACCTTATCTTGGACTTGCCCTACACTTGACGTCCTTGTTTCACACAAAATGTTGTATACTGTACAGTATGATGCATATTCTGTAGACTGCAGGGAATACACAAGTCTTTAACGTTCTTCAAGATGTGATGGATTTGCCATTTCGCTGAGTCACCATCATTGTAATTTTAATCTATCCACTCGGAGAATGTCGGTATGCCTCTCTAGCACTCACACAGTATGACTGTCCTCCATTAGCTTCTGCAGAATTGTGAAACATAAAACCAACACCGGCATAAAACATTTAACTGAAAAAAAAATCATACCCGAAATCCACTGCATTTTTATCTCCCACATGGCACTGTAAGTATGTACTGTACATGTACTGTATGTACAGAATACCTTCATACTCACTCTCCAGCAACATACGGAGTATGTGGTCTCAATAGTCTTGAACTTATTAAAAGACTCCACAAATGTTAATATGAACATTTATTCATCCTGCATCAGGTCTCTTCCAAGCAAATGTGCACCATATGTTCACACCAACCTACTTCATGGCAAAGTACTGATCAATGGAATATATAGTGATCATATCCTTTTATGGAAGATCTATGCAGAAAGGGTCAAATAAAGCACAACTTTATATCATAATCTGAGGGGAGGGGTGGGGTGAAGGACAGAAAAAAACTGCATGCTTATGATGCAGAGGAAAATTGTCTCCTTGGGTCTCAATTTAGACAACTTTCATTTGAGCTACAATCTCAGATCTGGCAGCCTGATGTTTGATCTGAGATTTGCATTCATCAAGGAAAGTCAAATATTCACCCGGTCCAAGTAATGTCATCCAGATGTAGGGTAATGAGTGAGTCAGAACACCCCCTGTGCCCTGACCACAGTACTCAATTGATATCAATTATTCATACAATCTTGTTACCATACAAACGAATGTATCATATCATTGTCTAGACATAGCCAGGCCTGAGGGACTGCATATGGCAAGCTCTGTCACCATTTGGTGCCTAGGTACCTGAGAGGAAATTTCTAAATCAGTTGGAATAATTGAATACAGTTGCCTTTCTTTCTGGGGGGGGGGGGGGGGGGTGCATTATCAGCCTATTGATATTATAATACAACTTAAATTTGCTCTTATGAATTATGTTTATTTTCACTGAGAAAATAGAGGTCTTTAAATGTCCCTGGTCATTACAAATTCAGCAAATCCATGCATGATGTCAGAGAGGTCCATCAATTAGAGTCACATTAATAACATCAAGGACAATTTCATATAATTTGTTTTATTTTAATCTCAGAGTGGAAAATTAGGTCTGGTAAATATGCCTAGCTAAATATGCTCCATGATAAGTTATTCAAATACAGAATGTTTTGACAGCAGACATAAAATATTGTATCTAATTTCTTAATGTTTTGAAATGCATCCTACGCTGTATTTTTTTTTAAGTCAAATTAAACTCAACAATACAGAGCTTGCATTCATTAGTGAGCTTTAGAGACTTGTCAAGAGATATTAGATAATGACTTCAAATGTGAAATCAGTAGCATTGCTCTGAAGGATCTATGATGTACACAGAAAACCAGTACAACCTACTATAAAGGGTGTGCCACTCACCATCACATTTATGCTGGCATGAACAGTAAATACTATCTGGATTAATGTGTGAAGTTTACATTCCTGACAGCAAGTCAGTTTGAAAAGTGACATCTAGAAATTAACAAATCATTAGAGAAGAGCCCATAAAATTGAGCACCTTCACAAGTCGAGATATTTCCCCCTCACTTACCAGCAAGTATCAAAATTAGGTAACAATATCCATGGATACCTGTAGGCAACTATCCAATATGGTGTGTATTACACCTTAGGCTAACAATCTGATAATTCAACAGACAATAGCAAAATTATTAACCTGAAATAACATTGGTCAATTTTCAAATATTATTACAAAATATCAGAGTATGAAAATTAATGGCTGATTTAGAGGTAAAGATGTCTTTGTATTGTACACAGTAGCGATGTTACTATGAAAAGAACACATTTCATGGGTAATTTGCTCTCTACTCTACCTTAGCATCACAAACATGTTTTGTCTGAGCAATCTAAAAATATTTTCCATTCAAAAGACTCTTGAACAATCTCAACCCATTAAGGACAGACTGATTTTGCTACAACACGCATACTTCCCATAGACGCTTGCCCATACTCGGGACTCGTCCTCAATGGGTTAAAGGATCTGAAAGCATGTATGATCATCCTTTAAAGTGCGTACTTTGTTTCTTTCTCTGATATTCATAGATTTCTCTCTAGTCTAAGGCTAGGGCTCTGTTTTCTGCAAGTACCCAAACCAGTGGCCATGCATCTGCAAGCTATGTATACACTCCATCCATTGACTAGATTGCTGGTTATCACACATACCAGGCAGGTATACATAAATTTGTACACTTGTACAATGTCCATGTAGGCCACACAGACATGATGAGATGCTGGTAATTTGATACACGACACTGATAATTTTTCGGTTGGCAAACTACAAAATTTGTGATGTGTAAAACATGAGAAAAAAACCTCTTTAAATAGACTCCTCAGAATTGGCATCTTATAGATGACTTCAAACCTTCATACCAGCATGAGAACTTTCTGTCCAGTTTTATGAGGTATAAGGTGGTATTGTAATACATTTAGCTTCTATCTTCAAAGGAGGTTGCCATCATAGTAACAGAAATGGAAGATTTTGTCCCTTTTTATCACTTTGGCAAACTCTACGTAGAATACCCATGTGTACATCATTATTACATTTGATGATCATCTATACTTATAAAAAGATGGATGCAATATGAAAAATGATTGACATTAATCAAGATCTCAAATACCGTACATAAAAACTGATTAATCATCGCAAAGGTTCGCTAATGATGAATACAAAGTCAGCCTAACTCCACACAAAGTACAAAGTACAGGGTTGTAGTCTGCAGATTTCATCACAGCTATTTGATATAGCTACCTCAGACTCTTTATTAATAGCTGAGAAGAGCTGTATTGTGCACTTTATTTGCCCAGAATTACAGTTCATTCTTTACAGTAGCAACTTATTTCACAGCCATTTAAAGGAAGTTGTTGACATTGACAATGGATATAATCTGGCTCCCACTCCCCCACATTTCCTTGTCATCTTCCACAGGAGAGTTATCGGTTTCTTATGTTCTGGTGTCTATTCTGGTGTCTAAAAGTCTATAAATCTGATAATATCCATGTTTTTTGTATCTTTTTCTGTCCTTTATCCCCTCTCAACATCTCTCTCTTTTATCTCTCTCTCTCTTTTCTCTCTTGACCCAATATTTGCATTGGTACTGTGCACTGTATTTTTATCACATCATGGTACGACAGGTTTTGTTATCATCGCTAATTTATTAGTGTGTTCTATCATTGATAGTGTTGATCTTGATCTTCATATCGTTATCATTGCTGCTACTAACTGTTACTGTGTTAGTTACTATCAAGTCTCATTCTCCATTTATGTTAAATATTTTTTTCAATTATTGATTCTGCCTCAGTCATGAGAAGAAGCTCTTGTTTTATTTCTACTGACATTGAATCTCACTGGATCAACATCATCTGATCTACA
The DNA here is from genome assembly GCF_040938485.1 of Diadema antillarum. Lineage (NCBI taxonomy): Eukaryota > Metazoa > Echinodermata > Echinoidea > Diadematoida > Diadematidae > Diadema > Diadema antillarum. The sequence goes on along the minus strand of NW_027270891.1, from coordinate 712,932 downwards.
TACAATGTACTCACATCACCAAGTCAAGTCAATCAAACAACTTGCGTTCATTTACCGGTTAGCCTAGTTTATTTTATTAAATACAATAGCACTTGATTCAATCTTGAAGCTTTAGGGGTATTAAATGAACACTGAAACAGCATGAACTTAAGGTCGGTCAAGACTAAATTTAGATATGGATTCTCCGAATTCTGCTTTATATTCAATAGACAATACATTCATCAACTTTCAGTTTCATGCTTTTCTTTTTTTGGCAAGGATTCATGAATAGACAGAAAAGAAGCCATGCCCACCACATCAGTTAATCAATCACAAACCAGAGGTAGACAGGACTAATCACACTCTCTATTATACACACGAATATGACACGGAAAAAAAAAAGTGTTTTTAAAACGATAACACGAAAAGAAGCTTCATCAGTACACAACTGCAAGGGAACAACACGTGTGGGGGTGTGCGGGTTAATTCCCCACATTAATACAGGAGCCCGAGTGCTCCACGCCCGTACTTGGCCCGGTGACCGAGGCACGGTACGATGGGTGTGTTCAATAAGAGGCAAGATGCGGCGCACTATGCCATGCACTAGACCCTTCGATGTTATCTCGACTTACCTGCAAAGCACTCTGCATATATCTTGGCCTCCCAGATTGCGATGAAGGAAGCTCAGAAATCCGAATATATTTCCACTTATTCAGACCAAATTGACAAGATCCCGAACGCGATACAAATGTGAGATGAAGTACAGATTTTTTGGTCTCTTCGAGATGGTTATCAACCTTGCCAGTTGACAAGCGTATGTTTATGCTTCACTCATCAGTCAATGCAGCAGTGCAGTCATCATCAGTGTTGTGTGTTGCATTCAATGCAGTTTACTGTGCAAAGATCTCATCGCAGATGGCGCTACATATCTCAATGTGATTCTTCTTCTTCTTCTTCTTCTTCTTCTTCTTCTTCTTCTTCTTCTTCTTCTTCTTCTTCTTCTTCTTCTTCTTCTTCTTCTTCTTCTTCTTCTTCTTCTTCTTCTTCTTCTTCTTCTTCTTCTTCTTCTTCTTCTTTTGTCTGTTTGCCAACTGCTCTTTGAGAGATTAATGATATAGGTGACAATTAAAGTAAAAACAAGAAGAAATCTTTACACTGGAGAAGATTTCCTTCCTACTCAGTCGTATTCCTAAATATTTGTGGGCCATTAGGTGAAATGTTTAATGCAAATAACTATCATGATCAAAATATTTCCCAAAACTGATTTAGATTTATTCCTTGCTCAAATATTCATACTTGTGATATTGAAAGTCAATTACCACAGATTATTTCCATTTGTATTGATAATAAGTTCAAAATAATTTTATTATCAAAGACTAGCCATTATCTTAATTAATCAATCTACCTGCTAAAGTTCATTAAGATATCCAATCAAGTTGGAGTTAGATTTTCTGTTGTTGGTTATATAGCTATGTTAGCACTCGAAACACATTGCATAGAAGTTTGATAATGATAGTATGGTATTTGAAGAGTTTGTTCGCAAAAACCGATAAGTCCATTTTTTAAGATTTTGAAGTACGGTCTCTGTCATAAAGTACAAAATAATACCTTTTATATGATATATTGGTCACTACATATAAAGGTACATTTTTGAAGTTACGGTCAAAAGAAGCAAAAATTTTCTTATTATTCTTTTTATTTTTCTTGACCTTTAATCGCAAATATCTCCACTCGGCAAATATGGACTTATCGGTTTTTGCAAACAAACTCTTCATTTTATCTTTTACTAATCCTGCAAAATGTAGTCTGATGAAGTTGAGTCTTGATTAACTACTAAGAACAGCAATTAATCTATACTAGGGCAGTATTTGTAGTTAACAGTGTCTAGCTTGTAAACACAAAATAACCACTTTTCCAAAAATTCTTCCAAAATTATTAGTTCACTGTTTGCTTGACCAGGAAAACTCTCTTCTAATTTTTCTTCTCAAATATTGGTTATTTCAGAGTGAATCATCACTTTTTGCTTTGTTTTTGTTATTACTGTTAGTTGTTGTTGTTTGGGTCATTTGCATGTACAACTGAAGGGTTTGTTTGCAAAAACCGATAAGTCCATTTTTGAAGATTTTGAATTACGATTTCTGTCATAATGTACAAAATAATACCTTTAAAATGATATATTGGTTACTACATATAAAGGTATATTTTTGAAGTTATGGTCAAAAGAAGCAAAAATTTTCTTATTATTCTCTTTATTTTTCTTGACCTTTAATTGCAAGTATCTCCATTTTGCAAATATGGACTTATCGGTTTTTGCAAACAAACTCTTCAACTGTAACACCCTTTTGTATGAATTGATATCAAAATTTACTTTATATCTTTAGACACTTTTGTCAATGTACATGCTATTATGACTGTTATCATGCTTTTGTTTGAAATTGCAGCTAAATTGACTAAGTTTTGTTTGAATGTGATGTTGTTAGTTTCTTACTTGCCAATAAATGAAGAGTTTGTTTGCAAAAACCGATAAGTCCATATTTGCCAAATGGAGATATTTGCGATTAAAGGTCAAGAAAAATAAAGAGAATAATAAGAAAATTTTTGCTTCTTTTGACCATAACTTCAAAAATGTTCCTTTATATGTAGTGACCAATATATCGTTTAAAAGGTATTATTTTGTACTTTATGACAGAGACCGTACTTCAAAATCTTTAAAAATGAACTTATCGGTTTTTGCGAACAAACTCTTCAAATGTTTGCCCCACATTCTTAATGTGCTATGTGTAAAATTTCTGATGTTTTTATGTTTGCATGATCATGTTTTATATTTTCAAGTTGGTAAAATTAACTGAGGATTACAACCTTCATATATGCCCGTCTCACTGTCTCTCCCTCTCTCTAGATTTCTAATCTTTCTCTCTCTTCCTATCTTTCTATCACCTATACGCCATGCAGTACATGAACACAGAAAATGTATGTACACTTGTGTTTGTAAACAATGTGTTGGCATGTGTCAGTGTGTCTGTCTGTCTGTACAAGCTGGTACCAGTGAAAGCAAAAAGGGAAGAAAATAATATCTTAAGATTTTAAATACAAATGAGATATTTGAGAATGAAGCTGCTGAAAAACAAAGAAAATGATGTAGAAATAGTATTATGTGATAGTTTTGATATCTTCAAAAAATATTTCTTGTTATGTAATGAGTACAACATTATTGAAATTATTTAATTATTCTCTGTTGATGATGACCTTACACAAAAAACGGCATTTCTCTCATTTTTGCATGCAATTTTTTCATATCTAACACAAAAAATTTGACCCACATTGAGAAATGTTGTGACCAGGGTGTCATTCCATAAAATATAGCTATTCTTGCAGCTTGAATAACAACTTCCACTATAGGAACGGCCAATCAGGATGCAGGGTTTTTGTCATTACCACAACACTTGGCATAGTAGCAAGAGTTGATATAGCAACTTTCCATGAAATGAGGCCTCCACAAAGTGTTTTGATCCTGAGGCATATTCATCTACAGATATCGTACAACTATACTTTCATTGATAATCACCTTCCGTCTTTGGGTGTTACTCATGTGGAGAGTCAATTTTATCTGTCTGTTGTAAGAGTTTGTTCGCAAAAACCGATAAGTCCATATTTGCCAAATGGAGATATTTGCGATTAAAGGTCAAAAAAATAAAGAGAATAATAAGAAAATTTTTGCTTCTTTTGACCATAACTTCAAAAATGTACTTTTATATGTAGTGACCAATATATCATTTAAAAGGTATTATTTTGTACTTTATGACAGGGACCGTACTTTAAAATCTTCAAAAATGGACTTATTAGTTTTTGCGAACAAACTCTTCTGTTCTTTCTGCACAAATTACACATGACCTATTGAATGAGTCCACCAGTTTTGTGAAACTTGCTTCTACTTAGGATATATTCTACTTCCATTTTTTTTTTTTTTGCTTTTTGATTTTACATTATTTTTCTGTCATGAATAACAAATTGTAATTTAACTGTATTGTTGTAATTCAGTTACGTCTGTTTCTTTAAATTTGTGAACACAAAGTGGAAGTGAATTCAAATCAATCAAACTGATCAATCTATGTCAAGGTACTCAGAAATATTAACTGTAGCTGGCATAATGATTGAACAAAAAAAACAAAAACAAAACTGGAACCTGGCCACAAACGAGAAGAGACATTGAAGTTGCAATAACATGTAGAGTAATCATGGTTTTATCTTTGCCATGCTTCTATGATTACTGTAAAACATGATATATTTGCGGCATGAAATTTTCGCGAATTGGAGCCGACAGCCTTTTTCGTGGCATGAAATTTTCGCGAATTGCTACTGGCATTCAATGCATGTAGTGTAGACAAAAGCTTTCGCGTGCATTTTAATTTCGCGAATTTTGGCGCTCGCGAAATTCGCGAAATTAAAGTGCACACGAAAATTCCTCGTTTTACAGTACCTTACTCCATGCTCACAAACTCATTTTATCAGTCCATAGTTGGAGAAAATCAGTGTTTATCAGTTATGTAACACACACTCTCACACAAACACACATTTTGCACACATAGTATCATTCTGTGTCAAAGTTTTATTCTTGACAAGATTTTTGTCACAGTAGCTTCATAAGGCATGCAGTTTTCACAGGCTTACAGAATTCACATCAGTAACACGTTGTGGACATTTACTAAGATTTTACGGCAAACGTGTGGAAAAAAAATCCAAAAACCTACTGCTAAAACATACGAGATTCTCTCTAAAGATTTGACACATTTCAGCTTCCACACTGCATAGGAAATAAGCACAATTAGGCAGACATATTTACAATATGAAAAGGCAAAATAAATATTCGCATATGTAGTTACATGTAGTATACAGGAACTGAAAATAGAGGTATGAATATAACGTGACTGGTATTCATCTCATAATTAGATGACTTGCTTATCAAACTCTTCTAAAAGTAAGTTTCTAGCCAAATTAGAAATCTAATATTCTTCTTTTTCATTCTTCATTACCAACGATTTATTGATTTATATCATTTTCCTCTACATACATTGCATACTGTAAAAGCTCACATATATTTTTGTGAATTACTCTCTAAAAAAAATCGAGTGAAAATATTCACTCTTAAAGGAGTGAATACAAAAAAGAGTGAATTTAGAGTGAAATTGGAGTGAATTTTGAGTGAAAATGTTCACTTTCACTCGTTTTAGAGTGACCTCAGAAAGTCCACGAGTTCACCCATTTTAGAGTGACCTTGTGTCAAATCAGACACAATTCAGCCGTTCGGCTGCGAAGTTTGATCAATAAACCATTCCATACCATACCAATCTTCGAGTGATCCCTGAGGTCACTCAAAAATGAGTGAAAATGAGCATTTTCACTCAAAATTCACTCCAATTTCACTCTAAATTCACTCTTTTTTGTATTCACTCCTTTAAGAGTGAATATTTTCACTCGATTTTTTTTAGAGAGTAGGTCATAGGCATTTTGCAAGATGTTGTTTTTGCAATATCTACCAACTTGAACATTATGACAACATATGACTTGAAGTAGATGACATAATCATAATGGATTTTCTTGTACACAAATGATCATATTATGGACTTTCTCTATAGTTGGGAAAAAAATCTTTGGTAGTATATTCATCTTTTATATTTAAATTCACCCTTTTAAAAGATAAAAACCATACATTTTTTCTATTTGGAGATGGAAATGAAAAAAATAAGAAATAAATGAGACTGACTCTGAAAAGATACCACGCTGTGACCCATATGTTTCATCGATAACATATCAGGAATTTACGTAATAACTTTGTATTAGGTTTTGACTCTAAATGAAAAATTCTGATTTTACTGATGAATTGATATGAAAAGTAATTCTAGACTTTTCCTTGAGACAATATGACAATGTTGAGGCTCAATGCAGGTAAAACTCACACACGTTTACACATTTCTAACATTTTTATGCTGATCTCTGAAAATCTCATGCTGGAGAGGAGAAGTGAAGTCCTGTGATAAATTAGCAATAATGACTAAATACAGGACGTGATCACTTCTATGTCCACCATCCCCCCAAAAAGTAGACCCTCATTAACTTTAGTTCTTTCAATAGTTTTGATTACATGGACTGAATACAATCTAAGATAGGTGTGAGAATTCAAGTGTTGGAAAAAAAATAGATAATGTACTAATTTTTTACACTTATACACTGTATTATCTGTAGGACATAACACTAATCAACTGTCAATCAAACAAGGAATTCATTACCATTAATAAACGTATCTTAATATTAAGCACTTGTCCAAAGTATACCACAAAATAAACTATTGTATCAAGGAATGTTAATTTATAACATTTCATATGGCACTAGCAAAACAAAATGCAAGAATCCTAGTACAATGTACTGCTGGCTAGGACTCGCATGTGATATCATTGGTCACACTAGGTGAAGACAGACCTATTTGAACCAATTAGACTTGGCAAGCATAATACTGAGTCATACTTATTTAGGTGATAACGAATTCCTTCTGACAAGTAAACAAAACAATGCTGTTGTAGTTGTTCTACCAGAATCATTACAGTTATATACATTCATACACAGATAATATCTTTGTTTAGGAAAATTATTTACATGTATATCAACCCGTCAACATTTGGTTTACAATGCGTAAATGGCAAATAAGCTTATATCTTATTGAGTACACAATAAATCCATGGCTGTTGTTTTTCTTGTGTTGGAGAGACTACAGAGTAACATATCTGAGATACTATAGTTACTTCCAAATGAAAGTATTAACGAAACCACAGAAATCAAACCATTGTTACGATAAATATTTTCACATTGCTGCAGATACAAAAATAATTTCTCTTTCAAGAGCCTTGCACTTTAATCAGTGTACAACTTTGGCTTCAGCAAATAGAAATGGCACGCATGGATTTTTTCTTGCAATAACACCACATCCATTATGCACACAGGTTTAATGACAAAGGTGAACACATGGGGAAAATATTTCTACTTGCAGACACTGGCATCAAGGCATTATACGACTGAATATTCAGCAAAATTGGACAAGCATAAAAAATGCTTTGGTCAACTGACTTTAAGTAAATAGTGATAAAATTTAACACCTTGCCTAATTGCAATGATGTCAAGAATGCCAACATGCATGATGGGAAACAGAAAAATGTGCCCCAGATGATCATCACCATGGTTACCAACATGTCCACTGTTACTGACCACCGATACAGCAGGAATATTGGCTATGACCCCATAGAATAACTCACACACCAAGCACACACAATCCAATGATGACAACCTTAGCTAGCATTACCAGTATGTTTACATTGATGGGATAGTCCATACAGAATCACTTGAATGGAAACCATGGTGTGTCAGCAAAGGAGCCAATGTAACCATAGTAACCATAGTATGTGATAACTTTAAACCTGTACTAATATATCATCTAAGAGACATAATATAATTCATTAGGTATTTCATCATGCAGATTCAAACACATTTGTACTACTTCCTTACTTATCACTGTTTGCCTTTACTGGATTAGATATTCTCTTCTGCTTCTTTTTTTTTTTGGGGGGGGGGGGAATGAAATAATTGCTTCTGGGTAAGGTACATGTATAGAAAATTGCATCTTGCATGATGTAAGTTGCGCTCACGTAATGTTTGTATGTCTTTTTATCTACCCTGTGGAAATAAATGAAATGAAATGAAATGAAATGAAATGAAAGTAAAAGAATGGAAGCACATTAAAAAAAAACCACATCATAGGTGTGTGGTGTGTGATATACACAGTAAAATGACACAAACATACAATTTGTATGCACAAAACAATTCCACAAGGAAATGCTGACAAACAGTGTATGGAATGCTGGTTGTTCACAAAGTAATTTCGTATTTATGTGTTTGTTTGTCTTCAAAGTTCTCAGAAAATAAAATCACTGATTTTGTGTGTGTAGTGTGCTACAGACTTGTATCATGACTGCCTCAATACAAAAAAAAATGAATCTCACACTCAATTGGTTGTTAAGACAACATACAATTGTATGCCTGAGAGCTTTGCAAAGGTTACTAAAATCAGGCTCAAACGCATGTACCCGTTGAGATATTAGAAGAGAGTGTGCTACACAAATGTGTGCATGGCATGTATAGGAAACCATGCTGGATGTTGGCATGTGAACACCTGTCAGTGCTTGTGTAAACTCTGGGTCATTACCAAATATTGAATATGATGACAGTAGGACCTCTTTACAAAGAGGTCAGACGTAACAAAAGCCTCTTATAACATGATGATATTGCAAGTCCAAACCCTTCAGATTTCTTTGCTTTTGAACCCTGATATAGTAAGAAACCTGATATAACAAGGTAATTGTCATGGTTTCTAGGTTGTTGTTATCAAGAGGTTCCCTTGTAATCTATCAGTTCTACACAGCAGCCTTTTGACAGCTGATAATGGCAACATTTCAAAATAGCACAGCTTGGAGGCAGAGATATGTAAATAACCCTAGAGGATCTATCATCTAGTAGTACACAATTAATTCTGGTTATATATTCACTCAAATAATTTCCTCAAACAAAAATTAATCCTTATGTTCATCATTACATACAGTCAGCACTGTCTACCATCTAGCATGCACACATGAAGCTAATCAATGACATTCAATGAATCACAAGATTAAATTAAAGTTAGATCAGACTTATCATTGAGGCAAAAAAACCTTTTTTTTTCTTAATGCCAGATATAAAATTAAATACTCTCTTTACATGCAATATACAGACACAAAGTAACTGCTCTTGATATAACTCTGTAGGATATAGAGATCAAAATGAATTGATGAAAGAATTAAAGATTACTACAGTGACTTCACTACAAGGACCCACAATCAAAGGAATGCTTTCATTAAGTACATTTGTGAACCTTATATCGTCTAACAAATCTATTCTGCTATATGCTTACATCATGCACACCCTTAACTTCATTCACAATTACAAATCACAAACTAACATTCTACTCACGAAGTTGTGTAAACACATCATTACGTTCAATTTTGTTATTAATTCATTTTCTACAATTCATCATACCTCTCCTCTTCAGCTAGCATACCTATGGAGAGTGTAGATGACAGAATACATTTCTCTGTGACCATAAAAAAATAGGTACTTGACCATGAAATTCATCAACGATGCATTTAAAGTTGATTTACAGAAGGGCAATATTAAAGCATACACTGTACAGTGTTAACACCTTTTATTCCAAACTTATGTTTTTAGCCTGCACTATTATTTGTAGCTCTGGCATACAACGAAAAATTTGCAAATAAAATGAAAATTGTGTATCACATGGCATCTTTTCAATAATAATCATCAGGTTGAATTCAACCTACGTTATGAACAGAAAGTTTTGGTTGATGATAAAGGGATTCTATTCATAACAAATCTCAGACATTTTTTTTAACTGCCCCTTATATTCACAACATTCCCCAATCTTTATATAGTTCATACAAGCAAACCATGTGTCTTAATTCTAATTCATCTTTGAGATTTTTATCCTACTGAAACACTGAGAAGGAGCTGTGTGAAACAAACTCTGGTTCTTTCGTTTTAGTATTGGGTACAAAATGGTCAAGAAATCAATTCACTTGATTATATTGTGAAAACATTAAACAATGGCTAGAGAGGTTTTCTTTTTTTATTTTACTTTCCGAAGTAAGATCACATGCTCAATCTGTATAATCATGAACACAAAGTGGAAAAGAAGGAAGTGGCCTGAGATTTGAACCCACATCACATCCTGGTTACCAGGCAACGGCACTACCAGTGAGTAGAAGTCAGTTCATGACAGTGACATGATGATGTTTGAGCAAATACCCAAACCTCATCTCTCTTTCATATTCCCTCTGTCTTATTCATAATTTGTTAAACCTCCTTTCAGTCTCATAACAAATTCTTGCTTTTTCTCACAAAATAACAACCACCTTCACATTTGGTTGCAGCCCTTCATGGTTGGGAGCCACTACACTGACCTTATCAAATTCTCCTCTCTTCCAATGGATGACTCACAACAAAGGTGTCAAATTCTTTTCTCTCTTCAAGTAGTGGTAGGTTTACAATTCAATTGTAAAGTGTGACTGAACAGTAGTCATTGTTTCCTCAACAATTAAATCAGTCATTGTTCAATGAACAAGTGAATCATCAATATATAAACAAAAATATAGTGTATATTTCATGCATGCAACAGAAATAACCCGTTTACATCTTAAAATAAAGTTTAAATTTTATGGAACAATCTCGAATTTCTAACTTGTTTATTCCTTGCATGTCACAATCAAAGTCATCCCAAAGCACTTCAAAACATTCATATTCACAGCAAAAAGTAAAATCTGGCATGCAACAGTGAAAATCCAAACTGAGTGTTAGACTTTAGCAAGATTTTGGTGAACACCAAACTTCTTCATCCCTGGCAAGTGTCTACACAACATTAAATTGTGTTTATAAGTACATAGCTCAAATTTCCTACATCCCAAGAATCCTTTTGAGACATCTGTAGTCAAGGACAGTCATTAAAACATGAGAGAGTAATATAAAAATAATGACAGTGGTATATTGATATGTTTAGAAACCAGAAGTATTCACCTACTGTATGTGTAATGTCACTAGGGTTTACAGAGTCACACAATGTGGCCACTGAGAAGTTTGAAATACCACTACAGGATACACAACTGTCCTCAGATATGGTCAGGAGATTTCCGATCTCTTTAAAGTGGCACATCAGTCAATATTTGATGACATTCTCTGAAAACATTAAAGACAAGGAGACCATTTTAACAGATTGCCGATGAAGTCTGAGTAAAGAAGGATATTTTTCTCTGAGGTATTTTAATTTCCTACGGAGCTGATGTCTTTCATGATAAAACAACTTTCACTTCTCTAAAAGGTAGCAATGAGTATATTGGACACAGTATGCTATAACCAACATAGGTATACTGAGGGATTATGTCCAAGCACATATGTTGTGCGAAAATAAAGTTTGAATCAGGGTCAATTGCTCGTCTTTACCTGCAGAGACCTTCAATTTCACTGTGGCCTGAGTGAACACTCCAAACTACTTTGAAATCACATGACTGTAAAGCCAACTGAAGGCATCAGTTCATGTTATATCACAGCTCTGATCAAAACTAGTGCTGAACAAATTCCCAAAGAGATAAACCAGACAGAATCCCCTTTATATTGGTACCCTAATACTGCATTGAATCTGTGTGACTCACAACATTTAAGTACAAGTCCATGAACACAGTACATACCAGGGCACACCTACAGTAGTCTGGCCTAAAAGCAAACTAGTCCTTTGGATGGAAGGAATGAATACATGGGGTATGTTGAGTCTATATGTCAGTATCATATTACACGAAGGAAAGGTCTGTATCCAGAATTTGCAAAGAAAACTTATAAAAAAAATAAATAAATCTATATCATCTGTCCAATTCTTCTTATTTTCCATAAGTAATTATGCAGGTAGCTGTCACTCACAATAAACATTGCACTTTTAGACAAAATAAGTTCATGGCAATGATTGCAGTATTCATTACTATACTAAATCACATGAGTTGTGTTCCATTTGATATACTGTAAGAAGACTCGCCCATGCAAGATACACATTTTTCTACATCAGGAAATACTGGTAGTCAAGGGTGTGTCTTGTACAAGATATCTTAAGCACCTCCATCTTCTAACTCTGAACTAAGTTGGTGAGTAACGTTTTCCCTTTTATTTCATTTCTGATTGTCAGGCCTGTATGAAAGATCTTTGTCTTGCTTCATACATATTTGCACCTCAAGAACAAAATGGGAATAAATGCTACAAAACACTGACACTTTTTACTTTTCTTTCTCAACTGACAATCTAGAAAGCATAAATCTTTTTTTGAAGCATGCACTGCTGCCCGACACACCTCAATGCTTTTATTTGCACATATTTCCCTAATCTCAAGCATCCTGACATAGGATGAGATAGCCAAGTTGAATGAGCTTTGTCCTCCATTTTGAAGAACAGCTAGCAGAAAATCACAAGCATTAACATGAGACACAGATGCCACTGGTTTGAATGAAAGTAATGGTGATGATATCATGCGAGCTACACCATACATGAACACCATGGTGACACTGGTCCTCTCTAATCAGGGTCTACCACGAGTCGCCCCTCACACGACCCTTCTCTAATCAGGGTCTACCAGGAGTCGCCCCTCACACGACCCCTCTCTAATCAGGGTCTACCAGGAGTCGCCCCTCACACGACCCCTGGTCTACCATGAGTCGCCCCTCACACGACCCCTCTCTAAGCTGTCTGAACGTTGCCATGACGACATTATCAACTCCTGGCAGTTGCCGCATCGCTTTTTCAACTTGTCGTCCTGCAGTGTGTTGGTCTTCAGGTGTTTCTGTGCAGAAATAAAGGACAACAAAATAGATTAGGTAAGAAGGTAACATAGAATATTTAAAACAAAGGCTCCACAGATATGCTATTATTAAATCAAGCAGACAACAATTTTCATTATGACCCCTGACCTCTTGTCATGACCTAGCATGAACTCACCGTGGTCTGTTCTTGAAAGGCTTCTGACAAACTCCTGACAAACTTGTCCTGTTCCTTGAGGCTAGTGAAGTACAGCAGCCATGGATTGTCACAGTCAGCATTGTGAAAATTCTGCCAAGATAAACGCAGAATGGTTATTACATTGCAAAATGAACAATCGGACATGATTACATCAATATCAAAACTGGGAAGAGAGATTTATTTAACAATTAACATTAAAGAAAAAGGCTTCTTACTTTTTCAGATAGACCAGGGGGGTGTTTCATCAACGTTTGTCAGCGCTGGTCAGCGCTGACAAACGTTGATGAAACACCCCCCTGGTAAAACATTGGGAGACCTTGCTCATTTTATGACTTAAAACACAGCTTCAAAAATGAGAAAAACAACATTCCTCACAACATTTATCAAGCAAAGCATTAATATTTAAGTAAAATGTTTTTTACTTTTTCAGATAGACCACGTAAAGCACTTGAAGACCTTGCTCATTTTATGACCAAAATTAGACATTTAAAGCAAATGGGGCTGTGAAAATATGAATACTAAAATTCTGTACAATACTTATCAAATAAAATATTATGATGTGAGTCATGGTTATTCATATCACAACAACATTAGTCTGAGTTGTAAATCAGTTCTGCACTGCAAAAGCCTCATCCATTGAATAGACATTGAATAGAGAAGGGATAAACTAGAGTGAATACTGACCAGAGACACGTAGGAGTGCTTTGTTGGACTGGTCTCAACAAAAGCTATGCTGGCCAGACTGGTTCGGGCCAGGGTCCGAAAGAAGTGGGTCTGGTAGTCCTCTAGACACAGGATGAGGGAGCGAGAGGTGATGACCGCACAGGACGGCTGGCAGGGATTGACCGGACTGCCCCTCCGCTGGGACACGGCATGCTGAGGGACAGAAAAAGACATGTGGGAATAACTCACTTCCAATAACCCCATTCACACTTACGACGTAATACCGCAGTATTTTGCACAGTATTTTTGAAATACGAACGCAAATACAATGTGAAATACATTGGAAGATACTGTGGTATTGCGGGTGAAAATTGAAACTTCGCACAAAATACATGTGCAAGATGCGAGTGTGAATCATGTCACGAAGTATAGGGGTGATATTGAGGTTTGTTGAAAAAATCGAAAATCAAAATTTCAGGTGATTTTGATACATAGAAAAAGCAAAATGTGTATAGACTTGAGAAAAAAAAAATCCGATCAGATTTGAATCTAGAGATTACATGAACAGACACACTTCCTGTCCTCTGCCCACAGGAGATATGCAAATGTGCAATGCTATCTCAAAAAGGTGTACTTTGGAGCCAGAAATACTACAGTATTTTGTCAATAAGAACTATGACAATGAATTGTGGTATATAATACCAAGGTAATTCTAATGTGGTTACACTTAATGTTATCAAAGTTTATAGTAAGCAAATTGTATATAAATATTTCTCCAATGGTAGGGTGTGGATACAGAAGCAAACTGGACAGAAATGAAGGTTTCTGATGAATTTTTTTCACACTCGGTGACAATCATCAACTTGTTCAATAATCATGCTTTGGGAATGCTCTGCTTTGGAAGAGTGCTGATTTACTTCTGCAACTTTGCCTTTGTGAATTCCTTAGTCAACTATCTTACTCAGTGCAACAAAGTAACCAACTAAAATCAACTCGTGCTGCATGAAAATGTACAAGAGATATTACATAACCATCAATCTTACATCCCATAATGTTTTACAATACCTTTGAATGAATTTAAAACCATGTGAGTTTACATGTATTTCTATTTGAAGTTTCCAATAACGCTCTACAAATGAGGGCTGCCACACAGAAAAAATGAAAGAAAATATGTGCTACTAATCGAATTATAAGATTGTCAGCAAATTCTACCAATTTGTGGCAATACACACACATATTTACTTGTCTCATATGATTTTAAACTGAAGCCTTCATGAAATGTGGCATTCACATTTTTCTAGTACTGTGCAGAATTGTAGAGTAAATGCACACACTGCAGAAGAATCTGTGAGTAGTAGATCCTGTAGATGTGAGTCTCTGGGCTAAGAAAGGGTATGTGCAGTTAGTACAAGGTAAAAAAATGTGTATGTACAGGATAATGCCTCTGGTGAATACTTTAAAGCAGTAATGCTTTTATTCTTTGATTGATGAAGGCATCAATGGATAATGAGTTGACAACATGTTGGGTTAACCTGTTTCAGAGATTGATGGTGTCTTTGGTCAACAGACAATACCATCTTCACAATGAAGGAGTTCTCCATGTAAGTGTCTTTTTGTAGTAATGCAGACATTGAACACTTTCCATCAGTGCAGCTTGAGAAAGCCTACACAATGTAGACATTGTCACCGATTGCATGAGTATAGAAGACTAGAACACAACGATTTGCACAGACATGTTTGCAGCAGTACCTGTTGTGCAACGACCTCACAAATGTTCTGCAGCCAGTGAGACATCTGCAGTTCATTCTCACAAGCCAGCTGAAGGGGCGGAGAGCCATCAGTGAAGACCAGCTCGAAGCAGAACTTTCGGTCGGAGTGGTGGACCCGCCGACAGCCACCAAACTTGTGTGAGCTGTGTGAGAGATGGGTGCAAAGATCTTCAGGTTACACAAGGTCCATCAAAAATGAGTAGCTTCATATTGTACATCATTCTGAATATTCATTCATATATCTACTTAAAGGCAATTTGCATCAATACAGATCTCAATTAATGTACAATAAGGGCTGGTGCTGATAGTCAGATGTAAAAAATGAAATAAAAAACAGAAATTTTATGAATAACAAAAATGAGCATTGCACTGCTTAAAACCTCATCAATAGGGAAATACTACAAAACCAGAAATATTGACGGCATGAATCTTTTGCGTATTTAGAGCTGACAGCCTTTTTTCACTGAATGAAACTTTCAGGAATCACCACTAGCATTCAAAGCATTGTGTTGACGAAACCTTTCATATACATTTTACTCTTGAGAATCTTGGCTCCTTGCAAAATTTGCAAAAGTTTACTGCATGTAAAAATTTCTGATCTTACAGTAATCATTTTTTATACCATTATGGTGCCTCATGGAAAGAACTGGTGATTTCAAGAAGGCTTTGTGATAGATAGGCCTACTACTTTCATTATCATTGTAGAGTATAAGGAAATGACCACACAGTCTGACTTCCTGTCATTTCATTTCATTTCACTTTCTTTACTGAAACATTTACTCTTGGGACTGACTAATGAAAAGGTCTTTGTTGCCTGAGGTAAAAAGCAAAGCATTACATAGTGTAAGGCAATATATTTTCAGCGCATGAAATTTTCGAGAATTGGAGTTTATAGGCGTTTTCGCTTCATGAAATTTTTGCAAATTGCCACTGATGTTCAATGCATATAGTGTAGACACAAACTCTTGCATGCATTTTAATTTTGCGAATCTCGGCTTTCACGAAATGTGTGAAATTAAAATG
This sequence comes from Diadema antillarum, assembly GCF_040938485.1. NCBI lineage: Eukaryota > Metazoa > Echinodermata > Echinoidea > Diadematoida > Diadematidae > Diadema > Diadema antillarum. The sequence continues at coordinate 696,856 of NW_027270891.1, read as the reverse complement.
CACGGGGACATTTCTGGTTTTACAGCAGTCTAACCCTTTCTGTGCCAGGGACTTTGGACGGGGCGTACAATGTTACAGGGTTTTCTGCACCTATTGACACTCAAAGTTTCAAAGAGGTAAACTCTACCAAGTTTATTGGCTTTCAGTGAATAAAAGTTACTACTCCACTTAAAGACTGGGAATGTTACCTTCTGGGTTTGACATTAAAAACAGGTTTAAAGAGTTCTTCTCTCAAGATAGTCTGCCACAAACTCATAAATGATCTTGACTGATCCAATAAAACTAAACAAATCATCAACATAATAAGAATTTTTTTCATCATGCCATGCACAGACTATACAAAGTAGAAAATCATACATGTACCTGAGCTCGATCACCAGTTCGGGCTCATCATCAAGTCGTCGCCCATAGCGACGGAAGATGTTGTTCTTGAGTTTGAAGTAGGCAACTTTCCAGTAGCTGCCGACAAAGAAGGACTCCCGGGTCTTATAGTGCAGCATGCCTTTCACCTTGGTTGGTGGAAGGTAAAGCTGCATGTCAGCCGCTGTGGAGGAGTCTACAAGGTCCTCCCAGTGAACTAGACTGTACAGGTGAACTCTCACATCAGACATCTGGATAGGGGAATTAATGCAGTGACCAATATTATTAAACAAAGCACAAAACACTTTGTATTCAGGGAGACAGAATAAAACTTGATACAGTGCATTCCTGTTGTAACAAAAACGGTTATAAAGAAATGTTGTTACAGTGACGTAAACATTCAGGTCCTGAAATTATTATCTATTATCTATGTATCTTTTTATACTTCACCTGTTTGGTTATAATGAAATTTTGATATAACAAAAGAAAACTGCCAGTCTGCGGGACTTCAGACAAGTGGTGAACGTGCAAGTAAAAGACATAAAGGTCTTGATTAACTCTGAGCTAGCTCACGGAGAAGACCCAAACACATGTACAGAAGCAATTAGCATTAGGTATGATGATCTTTATGGGTAACTGATGTTCAATAACAGGTCATATGGCCCTCCTGTCCTTTAGTTCTCAATAGACAACATGAGTATTCAACTGACAACAATCTATAGAAGAAACAGGTGTATTACTGCAGTTATTCAGACTATAAAACAGATGATCCACAGATATTGCATAACATCATCACAAAGACTGTACAGCATCAAAGCCTGTGGAGGTGCACAAATCTCTTAAGTCTGCCATTGTTTCACAGAAACACTGGAGAAGCAGCAGACTCTCATACCTCAGTTTTCTCCACACTGGCCACAAATTTCTTGAGTCCGATGGCCTGGGCCGTAGGGTCAGTGAGCTCACAGAGAGACCCTGGGATCTGGCTACTTTTCATCACACTCTTCACGCAATGAAGGAAGAACCTGAATGATTCATGGATTCAAAGACAATAATGGACATAATTTTCTTTCAGATAAATATACAATATGACTGGTTACATGTTAAGTGCTTGAGTGCACTGTGTATGTGAGGTGGTCTAACTTGTTTTGCTTTACTTCACAATGCACTCAGACCTTTAAAGTAATCCCTCCTTTTGCTTGTAGGTAATTGTTTGTTTGTTTGTTTGTTTGTTTTGTTTTTGTTTTTGTCTTTACTTAAAGCAACAAGAAGGCACATTGTGATACACCTGTGAGACTCAATATATCCAAAAACTAATATCTTTAACAACTGATCATTTTCCAGAGTTTCCTTTCCCTGGCTTCCAGAGTCTAATTTGAACGTTTAATCTAATCTCATGATTTCGGTTATTTAAACGGAAATACAAGTAAACAGAAACAGACACAAACAGTTTATTGGATCAATAAAAACAAAGAAACAGTACTTCCTTCATATGTTTGGGTGCTATAGGGAAAAAACACCGTTTTCTTTTCTTTCTTTTATCACGGCACGCCTATATTCAATTTTATTATACTTTGTATTGTATCATGTATTACTTTTTGCAGCAATATTTCCTTCTTAATTTATGCATACGTATTTTACTTGACATAGAGTGTACAAGTTGTACTCATCTTTATATGCGTTGCGTTTTTTCGGAATCAAATGAAATAGAAAAACAAACACACAAAGTATTCCAGTCAGACTGTCTCTTGAAAGGCAAAACATGTAAAATAAAATCCCATCAACATTCACCTCTCTACCAGATACCCATTGGGTGTGTTCAAGCATTCTTCTATAGCGTACCACACTTCACCGCATCCTTGCCAGAGGAGCGGTCAAATGCACAGTAGTCCAAAGGCGTATCATACAATGTACCAGCTGTTGACATATGAAGAGCGCGCCAAGCACTATACGACTCACGACTATACGACTGACAGACTTTGGTTCTGAAATAAACAAGCGTGTTTATTCTGAGGTCACTGTGATTTATTTCATATCCAAAGTCTGTCAGTCGTATGGCCGTGAGTTGTATAGTGTGCGTCGGTCTTAATAGGCACATCATAATAGTTGACTCTCTTTGTAAGGGACACCCGTATGCAGTGTACGTGCACCATGTGTATGACCTCATTGCTACAAAATGCGTGACCCTTCTGACTCAAGTCTAAAATATCTCATGAGGTACACCATCCACCAATAAACCTGATCTCTCTTTGTTTGCACAGATCATTCTCAAATGTCCTCCTCCACCTGTACACTGAACACTTTACACTGTGGTGTTGAAGTGTCTTGTTAGGTGTTTTTGTTACCTTGTCAGATCTTCACTCGCTGTCGTCAGCCAAAATTGTCTTCTTCTATATTTACACACCAGCAGAATGGACTGGTAATTGAGACCAATCTATGAAGAGAAAGAGAGAGATGAGAAAAGAAAATAAGTTGGAATAGTTCCTTTGCCTTGATTAATAAATGTTCAATATTAAACACACATTTTGAAGTTTGTACAGTCATTCAATCTAGATATTCATGACAACAACAGCCCTGTCTATTCCACATTAGCTATATTATTCTATATTGGATGCACAAGTGTATTTGTGGACTAGATCACTTTATGTGATGAAAACATGAAGACATTTGCCCATAACTCAATTTTTATGAAAAGTACGCATTCCTTGACTTGTTACTGACATACATGTAGTATGACATGTATAGGGCAATATTATACAATTTGTACCTACACTGTATATCCTGAAAAAAAAAGGTGAGTCACGTGCTCTTTCATTATGCTGTAAAAATAAAAAATATTCTGAATTCTCTCCGTATTTTCTTTTTATCATTGTTTTGCAGTGACGTCAAAACTGTCATCTCATCCAGTGATGGCGGCACACACACACACAAAAAAAAATTGTAAAAATTCCTAACTTTTGAAAAGATTGTTCAATATTCATCAAACTTGACTAATGTATTCTACTAATATTGCTGCATTCACTCAATTCACAAACTGCAGTCTGATAAAATCTTGGAGGGTGTAAACTAATATTTGTCCTTCTGAGGATATTGAAACCATCTGAATGTAGCTTGACAAACTGAGCCGGTTATCATATGAGGTCAACAATACTCTTTCTACTCTCCACATATCAAAACCTTGTTATCTTGCATATCATGTAGAAACATACAGTGTACGTACAATTGTAGTGCGTCAGTACCAGAAATAGTCAAGCCAATTTGCACAAGGCAGCACTCTCCTCGGTACATGAATGAAGTTCAGTGCAAACAAGGAAAAGATAATCTGAGCAAAGTGCACCATGAAAATGATCACGCATTCAATATCACATGGTTCCTACAATTAGAACTACATAATCAGATCAGTTCTACATTAGTGGTTTTCACTATAAAGAAACAACTAGAAATGAAAGGTCAAACGAACTTGTATTCATTTATTCATCAAAGCTAACAACCACAATCTTTTCATGTGAACTTGGTTTATAACTCTTTTGATAGATCCAAAGGGCCCATTGACAATGCCTTCATATTGCATGCATGATAGAGAAACAGACATACAATTCAATTGAAAATAAAATCTGTCTTCCTTACTTTAAAGGGACTGTACAGTACTGGTTGAGGTGAGGTTTCAGGTTTATAACATTCCTAAGTGAGATAATGAGAAACCTCTTATGAAATATGAAAGAGTATGTAATCTTAAGAAGGATTCAACGTTTATTTGATGAAAATTGGTTTTCAAATGGCTGAGATATCCAAAAAAGTGATAATAATAAAAGGCGACAGGCCGCATCTTTTATTAGGATCTCTTTGTTTCACCTTGTTTTTGGATATCTCAGCCATTTCAAAACCGATTTTCATCAAATAAACTTTTGATTCCCCTTAGAATTGCATGCTCTTTGACATCTCATAGTGGTTTCTGAATATCTCGCAAAACGTTAAAAGCTAAATCCTCACCTCAACCAAAACTGCACAGTCCCTCCTTTAACAGTTTACTAATGATGGCAGATTCTCGAACACAAATAACTGGTTGAAGCCGCATGGCAGTGTATAACTTACCAAGACATAGTCTAGCTCTTTGTACATCACACGACTCTCTGTAGTGAATCGGCCATTCCTTTCCCCTAACATATAAAAGAAACATGCAGGATGTAGTCAGTATGCTTCCAGCACGCTCCTACCTATATTTTCCTTGCTCAGTGCTCACTGTATGTGCAGTGTATTATATTTTTACAGTCAGGCATCCATACGAAATCAACTGAAAAATAAACTAACATGGTATGGCAAGGTTAAATGCACATCTGACATGACATAAGCTCAAAGCAAAACTACAGAAATGTGTGATTTCCCTTTCATTGATAAACCTATCCCACTGGTCAGTCCAAATCAATTACAGTTGAACCTTTCTTATCCGGCCTCCCTTTATCCGGATCTCTCTATTATATGGACGCAATCTCGCCGTGATTTTTATTTTTATTTTTTAATAATTATGGGAGGAAAGGGGGATTCCCACTCAATCTAACAATGGCGACCTACAGTCGACTTTGCCGAGCCGTGATGATTGAATTTTGAAGCGTCGTTTCGTCGACTCGTACTGTTTATTTTCAAGATCTACTTGATACATTTCTCAATAATTATTTAGGTAAATCATCCCAAGAATTTATAAAAGAAAATGATTTCATTCTTGCAAACACGAACCTCTATTTTGGGGTCTGTTACTGAGTGTAACAATGAAAAGGTTGCAGTATACACATTACTACATGTGGTACTACTATGGGCTACATCAGTACATATGTACATTTGTATGTACATTGTATATGTACATGTATAAAGCATTGAGTCTCCCGTACCCGGCCAAATCCCTTATCCGGATGAGCCGCGGTCCCGACTAGTCCGGATACGAGAGGTTCAACTGTACTTTGATTTCATGTTGATCTCTTTGCCACTTTGTTTTCTTCACTTGACCCATCTCATTATGAGAATGTTAGAAATTAATCTCTGTTCTGTTAGTAAAAGCTTGGAATTATTTAGTAAATCTTCCTTTTGAGGTTAATCCTCAAATCTAGCCTGCCAAATCATCCTCTAGTGATTTTGGACTTATACATCTAATATATGGTAAAACTTTCAAATATCATATGTGACCTTTGACCTTGGACATGATATGCTCAGGGGAAGAAAGAAAAAAAAGAGTGTAAAACAGGGCCCTCTTGTTACAACAAACACTGCTGTAACGAAACTTTCTTAAAACGAAGCAGGAATTCAGGTTCCAAAATTATTATCACTAGCATTTATGGTGCAAAATTCCCTTCAGTTACAACAAATTTTTGATATTATGAAAGAAAACTGCCGGTCCCGAGGATTGAAGTCACCAGTATCTTCTTACCTCTTCTCAAGATGTATATGGCAAGATCAGTAAGAAGGATGAATGCAGGGATCAGGTTGCCTTCCATGTGACCTGAACTCAGTCTCAGTAGCTGAGAGAAAGAAGCAGACGTAGTGGTTAACCTTCCTACTTTCTATAACTTTGCTGAATATTTTTTATATGAAAACAGAACACAGAGACAGATACTAAATAGAGACTATGTAATATAATACTTGATATACCCACGGAAGAGATTTTATATGTTGAACTGCACAGCACTGAGGGAAAATATGTGACCTTGCATCACTAAACCAACAAAAAATCACCAGACATGGATTTTCAGTTAAGGGCAGATTCTGAGAGTAGACTCCAAGCTTTAAAATGACGTATAACTCAATTCAAATGGACTCTTCTAACCTATCTACATACTGGAAAGAAAGCACATGCTCTGCGAAAGTGTGAACTGAGAAAAAGAGGCTCTGAAGTACAGGGTCTATTCAAGTGCTTAACCCGTTAAGGACGGTTTGATTTTGCTACAACGCACATTTCCCATAGATGCTTGCCCGACTGTATTTGGGACTCGTCCTCAGCGGGTTAATGTTTACCAAGCCATGCTAGCTGTGTGATGAATGGGACAAAAACAGGATGTAAACCACGGGAGCAACAACAATGAAGAGATTATCAGATTAAGCTGAAATTAAGCACTATCAACACACTCTATCCATGTTTAATGTCAACTTTCATGGCAGTAGCATTATCCTTTCAAAAGTTACTATCACATTTAAAAGTGAAGAGTGTACAAAGGATGTTCAAGAAATGAAAAGGGGCCTCTAAGACATACCTGATCACACTACTCAAAAAAAAAAAAAAGTTGTAGAAAAACTGCAGAAAACAGACTTTCCAATTCAGACTGTATGATCCCAAACTCAGGATTAACGTAGAAGAAGAATAGCTCTCTCAGAAAATATGAAATACTCAAGATTGATTTGGTTGACCCGTTTCACCTTTTTTGAGTCCTCACGTAAAATCAAGGGGTGCAACTTTTTTTGGTTTTGTGATGCACGGTCACATATTATCTCAAGGGGAAAATATAATTCCCAAGTTACTATCAATCATTATGTTGAAATACAATGATAGAGAAGGCAATATCTGTTGTATCATATGGTCTACATAAAAACACATCAGTTCATTTTAGCCCCATCTGTAGACAGTCAGATTCTGGAATTATATTACATGATATGATAATACCGTAGGCAATACAATAATTTTGTACGTCGTTGCACTAGTCACATGACTGCATTATCTTGGGAGCTGCTGCATTTCTGTCAATGTGAAATGTAATTGCACATTATCAACTGCATGCAACTGCATGGTAGAATAGATACGTGCAATGTATTTACAGCATGCTTAGCTACAGCATACATACATTATATCAAGTATAGCACAGGGTGTTGGTCACATACAACCAGAGAATGCCCACCTTGTGAAATTTCTCATCTTCAATCTTGAAAATCTCCAGCATCAAATAGAGTTTGAGATTGTTATCCACTCTGTGTGGGAAATCAAGAAATGACATTAAATGAATGCATATTAGGTCATTTATTCAAATAACATTGGAAGTGTGCAAATTTGGTCACCTTTTCAGATGTTCATTTTTTTTCCAATGTCTACCAAGTTGCGGCTACAGACCTGCGGAAAGCAAATTTGTATCTCGTCATCATCTAAAACATTATACATTGTAAGTTATACAATTGAAGTACAAATGTTCACTCAGCATGCATGTTTGCTAATAGTGTTCACCCTGCAGTCTTGGGTTATCATCCATTAATCCTCGTTACTGACCCCTCCCCCTTTTTTTTGCACAGTATGTTGCGTGGAAGACAGATATATGACTCAGTACAAATTTTGTTGCAGATGATCCTGGTATGTCAAAAGTCAGAATTTTGACAAAAGATCTTCCAGTTGACACACAAAAAAAGAATTAATTCTCAAATCAAAATTAAAGCAAGCCCATTTTGACAGCCATACAAGGACTGGATACGTAATTATGCAAAATGATTGCTCCCTTTTACAAATTTTGCCAAGATGCCTATCTGAGTTGTCAGTTCCACATAGTATGTCACCTGCAGAAATACATCTTTCCATACAAACAGGTTCACACACAAGACAATTACATGTGCTATGTACTCCTCTTAATCCCTAAAATGCATTCCTCTTGAATAGGCATTATGGTCACTGAAATCATAATTTAGAATTGTATGACAGCTGGGGTAGGTGCTATAGACGTTTTCCATGACAGAAATGAAACATCGCATGACTTACTTCATTTCTGCATCATGGGCTGTCACCTCCGATTCCTTTTTACTGAAGTCAACCTCATCAGTTGCCATGGTTACACCATCACTCTGGTTCTGATACTGGCTCAAGTTGATGTCCAGGGCACAGAGTGGATCCTGGCTGGCATCTCTGCCATCTCCACCAATTCTTTGTGTTTCCTCTTCTTCTTCTTCCTCCTCCTCCTCCACCATCTCTTTCTCTTCCTCCTTTTCTCCATCCTTCATGACATCGATGATGACAAACCCATCTTCATCATCGTCTAAGCTGTGTGAGAATGACACACCCGACGACTGTTGCCATGACTTGTCTTTCCGCCGGGTCATACATCCATTGCTTGTTTCCAAGTCTAGTGAGAGCACACCGGAATTGGGCGTGGTCGAGTCGGGACCACTACCTACCCCGGATGACAGGCTGTCAGAGCTACAAGTAGGAATGCCTACAGACATATCTGACTGCATGAAACTGTGATCCGAGGTAACCGGACTCAAAGGGCTGTCCGATTCAGTGGAAGGTACACTGGAATTCAAATTTTGTGGCAAGCCATTGGCAGGAGCAGTATGTACAGTTCTCAATGGCACTGATATCGTTGTATCATATTCTAAGCTAGATGACACTGTCCTTTGCAATGTTTTTCCTTTATTTGAGGAATCTACATCCATTTTGAGGTCTCCTCCCTTGCCCGCCCTCGGGCTTGAAGATATTCTGTTTTCTAGATTCCTGGCATATGTGTCAGGCTTGGTAAAGACATCATCATCTGGCTGCCCACCTTGCTCCTCAACGTTTAACCCTAAGACTCTTGCTTTGCCTGGAGTTGATGAAGGAATGTCTGCATCAAAGCTATTGTCTGTAAACTCTCCCTGCCAGTATATACTGGATTTATCAATGACCTCAACAGAGGAGTTAAAACTGTCTTGGAAAGAGTCTGTAAGAGAAGGTATTTTCAGTCTGTGATCCACGGCAGCCTTCACACCATCATGTTTGATATCTTGGACTATTTCCACTCCTTCCTCCTGTGAGTAATCCTTATCGATGGCTTCACACATTTCACACACCTTATCCAAAATACTGCCGATCACTATAGAACAGTCTGTCAATGCTTCTTTCTGCTTTTCTCCCACACTCTCCCTGGACTCATTTGCTAATTCTCCAAGTTTACCATCATCCTCCTGACGTTCATCGTGTATCGATTCTGGTGGATGGGTCTCACTCTCCGGTAAGCTGCTTGCCAGCACCGACCTGGCATCCGCCTCACTCTCCACTGCCGAACACTCCGAGACATTAGTGGCTGATGACAGAGATCCTCTTCTCCCATCCACTCCCAGCAGGGCATCTTTCTCTTCCAGCTCTGTCTCCTCGATGCAGCTTGACGCTATGGAAACGGTACTGGGACTGGAGCTTCGGTCCCGGGTGTGTTGCCCGGGACACTTGAGATCCTTGGCACCAGTCCCACTGCCCTTGCTTCCAGCACGCTTCTTCTTCTTTTTCTTCCCCTTTTTCCTAATGCGAATGACCTCAAGGTTTTGATCCTGTTCAGCCACTTTCTCCATATTGATGTCAAAATCAGGGGTGGAGTAGTTCCTGGTGACGTGCTTCAGCTCATTGGAACTGTTGTTGTTGGACTGTGTCGTGATGTCAAGGGTCAAAGGGCGTGTCACTTCCTGACTCTCTTCTGAATCTTTGGATTCTACACTAGGTGGGGCATCAAGAGCAGTAGATGTCAAGATGACTGCTTCTTCATCTGGATTTGAAGGAGTGAGGAGAAAGACAATGACATAAAAGAACAAATTTACTTCATGAAACAGGCACAAAAATACAATGTATCAACACTTTAGAAGAAGTTTCAATCATTACAAGATGAAAAGAGAATTATGAAGCTACACATAACATGACCATCATTATGAATGCATTATAGTAGTCCAGAAACAACAGACACAGAAATCTTAAAAACAAAAGCCAAGCAGGAACACATAGCCTATCTACATTCACAGCAAAAAGCAGGAGAGTTTGGTGACCGAATTCAAACATTTTCTCTCACCTGGTTTGGCATCTTCTACACATCCTTCAACTGCTTCTGTTTTGTCTTCGTCTACATCTCTAGAAACAGCATCAGTAGCCGGCCTAACTCCTAGCATTGGGAAAGAAATGGTAAAAAAACTTCAGTGGGAGAGAGAAAGTGACTAAATGATGATATTGTAGTCTACACAACAAGCCTTGCCTACAGCTTCATACCCTGCTTGACTCTGCTGGTTGCCTGGGCTCCTTAATGAAACTCTCTTTTACACTGACTATGGAGTTAGTCATGTGGTAAAAAAAGGGAAATAGTGTGGGGGAAATAGGAAAGACTGCTTTCTGGTTTCAACATCAGTTGTGGTCTCAATGAGGATAGCAAGGAAAGACATTATATCATTACTATATTAGTGAATTGCTAAAAATGGCTCACAGTATAATTATACACTTTAAGAGCAAATTAAACTCTGCAGTGTATAAGCGGAAAATCCCCTTCACCCACATTCAGTAAACATGCATTGGAGCATGCTTGCAGTGAGCAAATGGGGAAAAAATCATAATATACAAGACTAATGTCCAATTGGTTTATGCTACATGCAAATTTTATTCCACAGATTTTACTGCAATCTTACATGTTAACAACACCTACACAGGCAAACACATCACTTCACAAGAATTGGATGCTTGTCCTTTCAGTTATTATCACATAGACGACTGTTTTTTTGTATTTTCTCACACAAACAAAGTGAAAAAATGAACAGCACAAATTGAGTCAATCTCTTACAAGTGGCATATATTACAAGAGACAAGACACAGTGATGAAGGTTGATTATTAGTGTCCTACCTGAGCTTTCCTCTAGACTCGGTCTCTGAGTCTGACGTTCCCGTGGCGACCCCTCCGGCCACGTCCAACTCTCCCCACCAAAGGATGCACTCCTCTCTCTATCATTGTAAACACTGGAGGATACTGACTCCACAGACATGTTGCTATGGATAGACACTGTGTCATCCAAGTCACGTGGATCGGACGCTGAGCGGGGAACATGACTGACCAGATCAAAGTATGCTACATTCTACAAGGTAGATTTCATCCAGGAGAGCGTAAGAAGAAAACAGAAGAAAAAAATTGTGAGCAACCTTCAAACAGCTCATAAAAGTCATGTCATGATCTATTTTGTCAATGAGTTCTAATAATCTTATTTCACCAGCAATCAAATTTTAGATTGCAAGTGCACATTCTGTGATATGATAGGATTCAATTCACTTTGTTGATACAAATGCATTAGAATGAGATATATGTACTATTTTACAGGACATTTAGCATGTGAAAATCAAATATAACAAGGAAAAGTAGAAATAACGCGGTGCGTAATATACATTGTATGTCCCCGCCGGAAGTAGCATTTTGTAACGAAGTGTACAATATAGGTCAAAAATCAAGGTCAAAGGTCAAAGAAGTCTAAGGTCAAAATTCTGTGTAGAATATTTGAAGCCCTCACCTAGTGCCATCACATAAAGCAAATGGAATCGAAATCGGGTTAGAAATGGTGGCGGACTAGCATTTTGTAGCAAAACGTACAATACAGGTCAAAAATCAAGGTCAAAGGTCAAAATTCTGTGTACAAGTTTTGAAGCCCTCACCTAGTGCCATCACATACAGTAAAGCAAACAGAATCGAAATTGGGTTAGAAATGGCGAAGGAGTAGCATTTTGTAGCAAAATGTACAATATGTAGGTCAAAAATCAAGGTCAAAGGTCAAAGAAGTCAAAGGTCAAAATTCTGTGTACAAGTTTTGAAGCCCTCACCTAGTGCCATCACATAAACCAAACGGAATCGAAATCGGGTTAGAAATGGCGAAGGAGTAGCATTTTGTAGCCAATGTACAATATAGGTAAAAAATCAAGGTCAAAGGTCAAAGAAGTCAAAGGTCAAAATTCTGAGTAGAAGTTTTGAAGCCCTCACCTAGTGCCATCACATAAAGCAAACGGAATCGAAATCGGGTTAGAAATGGCGAAGGAGTAGCATTTTGTAGCAAAATGTACAATGCAGGTCAAAAAATCAAGGTCAAAGGTTAAAGGTCAAAATTCTGTGTAGAACTTTTGAAGCCCTTTACTAGTGCCATCACATGAAGCAAACAGAATTGAAATCGGGTTAGAAATGGCGAAGGAGTAGCATTTTGTAGCAAAATTTACAATATAGGTCAAAGGTCAAGGTCAAAGGTCACATCTGAAATTCTGTGTGGAAGTTTCAAAGCTCCCATGTAGTGCTATCATATAAAGCAAGCAGAATCAAAATTGGCTCATAAATGACAGAGAAGTAGCAAATTAAACATTTTGATCACACACGGACGCACACACGGACGCACACACGGACACACACACGTACGGAGCCCGTTTCATAGTCCCCTGCTCGAACTCGTTCGGCGGGGACAACAAAACAAAGTCAGCAGCTGTAAGCAGAATGAGTGCATGACATTTATATTGGCAATCAGAGGGTGAATGCTCTTACATCAATAATGACCATGTGGATGATGTCTTTGGTTACATCAAAGAAATGCCTCTCAATGTCATTCCATACAATACAAACTTGTACAAGATGGAAATGTAGTATAGATCATCTAAAGCAAAGGTTTTGATATCAATCAACATATCCAGTAGTTTATGTTTTCTGTCCTGAACATATAAAACAATCTATTTTGAAAATAAATCTCCCACATCAGTAATATTTATGTACAGTACTTTATGAGCATTCTTCTTTGCTACTCAAGACAAGAAAATTAATGTTACTTCTCCAGTAAGAGCAGGAGTAGATTTTTTTTTTCCAAGAGTGCAACGTACCAGTTCAAGGTCAAAGGTCACAAAGTCCAGACCAGAGACAAGAGTCATGAGAAGGGTGAGCCGTTCTGAGTCTCTCAAGAGGGCGTGTCTGAGGGACAAGTGGAAACAAAAGGGGAAATCACAACATTGCACGATTATTCACACACATAAATCTTGTGAAAGTTGAATTGAGCACTGAAGGAAAAAAAAAAACCTCTTTCACCTCCATACACATGGGAAAGAAAAAGTTTTGACTTGCGCAGCAGTTGCCTAATATTCTTTTCCTCGGCATCCATCAAGTAGAGTGTACATGTATGACATACATTCTATATGTGTACACATGTACAATTTATGAAAAAAAAGACCAATGATCGGTAGTAGGGTTAGACTATCAGACACCTTGAATTAATGCTAACATTGTCATCATCATTCATTACCAAACAATGATCAAAGAAATAGTACGCATGAAGTCAGTCCATACATGTATCTTCCCTTCATAGTTTAGTATTCACTTAAAAATTAAAAAATGAAATTTAGGTCCATCTCCTTGTTCAAATGAAATTACAAAGAAACAAGAGCAACAGATACACTTTGTAACAAGCTAGATGTTTGGGTAAGAGTTTTCTTTGAATGAATTTTTGGAAATGACATCTGGATATTGTTAGCTTGACCAAAAAGAAAAGTGAATGAATATTTTGAACCAAAACAACAAAATAATGGATGGACTTCAGAGTCATCATTGATTTCAAAGAGAGTGTTCAGTCTTCAAATTTGCTGTCTTGTATTCACATTAATGTTGCAAGCTTTTACCTTTTCCCTATGGGAACCTACTGGCCTGTGTAAAAGTCCATATAGGGATTTCAGAATTCAGGATAGAATGGGTTAACAATCACTTCTTTTTTGTTGTTATCTTTAATATACAAAGTGTCCGAGCACATTTAAATGGGTCTCTGTATGATAAATATGTGCTACGACAGTGTCCACTGATACAGAAATGGCAAGTCACTGCTCTTATTCTTCACCAAACTTTTACAAGGTACACATTGTACATGTTTGTACATGTAGCATGTCCCAACTATACATTGCACCTCCTAGGGCAGTAAGTTTACCATACATAATAATACACTTCATGCAGCTTGTGGTTTTGATGTACATGTATTGCCAAGACCCATAGATATTTAGTCTTGAATAAACTTTGCTTAAATTTCCTCTTTCCATTTTTTTTTTCCTCCAGCTCACATGATATAGCAGGTGTGACCGTGGAAACCAACACGTCCCACCGGATAGTAGTGACCTCATTTTATCCTGTCTTCTTTTTTTTCTCTCAAATTCTTTGATTTTCAGGTCAGCTGCTACAGTGTTATCAGACCCAATTTGCAATGTATTTCAGTATTTTGATAAAATCCAAAACAGTTGTAGACTTTTCTGTACTGTCATGTCGGGATGCCTGATACTGCACACACACATTTCTATCAATTAATATTGGCTTCAAAGTTGCACTATTTCCTTTACATGACACACCCAACCTTTACACTGTACATTTGTACAACTGTACATGTATCCTCATCCAATAGCAACTTAAAAATGCAGGTGTGTACAATACTTTACTGTAAACGCAGAATTTTCCCCAGTACATTAAATTTCCCATATTTTGCACTACTTTTGGCTAGTGTGAATTCTAAAACTCACAAAAATATCTTCACAATTTTCTCTGCACATTTTGAATGGGTTGACAATTGTGCAGTGTGAATTAAAAAAACCCATGAATGTTTTTGAGCCACTCAGTGGGAAACATTAATTACACAAAAATATTGACTAGTACATTGTATTACAGTACAGTTTATCGAAAGAAACACTTTTTAAAGGAATACAGGAGAAAAAAAATGTTGAACTTGACAAAATGTTAACAATCATGAAAAAGAAAAAATATATTATGTGCGGAAAGTTGGTTTAAAGAGAGAGAGACAGAGAGAGAGAGAGAGAGAGAAAAAAAAGATTGCTGGTTTCACAACAAACATTTTCAGAATCACTTCAACCACAAAATCTTATTCTCACATGACTGTACATGTGTACAGTACCTACAACATTGTATGATACACTGTGATTATTTCTAAACTTCTCTACATTGTGGGGAGTAGTCTTATTTAGACAGTGCTTCATATGATTACAATTGCAACATTAATAAGACAAACTGAAAAGAATGATAGAACAAAAGTTGTGTATGCCATACATCCTATTTTGTGAATTTTGCCGCATTTAGACTTGGACAAAAAGTTTACATGAGAGTGAATTTGCAATCAGAACCACAGAAACCAAATGAGAAATTAGTATCATCTCTTGTGAAAAGAAAAGTTTGCTTCCCACCACAGAGACAATAATCAGTGCATTTGTGCAAATGAGAGACAATGTTTTCACGAGTTGTTAATCTCATAAATACCAGCTATCAAACTTGCACAATTCACCACAAACACACACACACACACACACACACACACACACGAAAAAAAAACATAATCACATAAACCACATTATACATTTGTAGGTTAATCAAACAGTGTGATGAACATTACTGCTATGGCATTCTGACGAAATGATATTGATCTAAATTTGAAAAGCTCTCATTTGGCAGAATATGACTTGCACAACGGGATCCCACTTACGTACATGTAATCCACAAAGAGGAACTTACATGTAGGTGTGTACTGCCCACAAAATGAGTGTCCATTAGGGATGTTTTGATGGTGAAATGGTATCTGTGACACTCTAACGAGAAGATGTCAGGCACAAAATTTTGTTGCTACCATTTATGATTTCATCTTTCCTTTTCTACTCTTCATGCTTAAAAAATACAGGCAATTAACTACATTTGTATACAGTACCATGGAAATCTAATTTACTAATACTACTTATTATAAATACGCAGACAATTGTGATGCTACAAAAAATAAGTACTTGTAGACACTACATTACTACAATGTACAATTTACTTCTCTCACTTCACTCTCACTTTCTATTAAGAATTATATTGCTGTCCCTGACTGAAATAGATTTGAAGTATAAATTAAATGTTGATGAATGGTAAAATTCTAATGAAAGAAACAAAAGTGATAACCTTGGCTACACTGTAGAAGCAATTAAGAGAGCAGCGCACCATGACAGCAGCACAAAGTCAACTGAGATACGTACTCTGTTTCACACAATCTCTATAGTCTGTCATGTGTTCAAACATTTGTAGCAATTCATTCAAATTTTGAAGAAGTTCATTAATTTTACCGCCATGCAATCCATCACAGATCATAAGATTCATTGAGCTAGACGACTGACTTGGAGGTTTGACTTTTATTATTCTATGCACACAATTATTACCCATTACACCATTGAATAACATTATTTTGTTATTCATACTACATCTGTGCAAAGTAAAGTTCTCAATTACTTTACAAACAGAATGCCTCACACTATCCTTTGGGGCAGTAGCATGAAAACAAAGAAGCAATGTGCTGGATTGATATTACAATGTAGCCCTTACTGTGGGCCTGCAGACTAAAGAGAGATCAGGATCAGCATTGAGTTTATAAGTAAATAAGCCCCTAGATCTCCCTTTGGCCTTAAAGGGGAAGGCTAGTAACTGATCAGTGGGAATCAGTGGAAATGCTGGGAGATGATTGTTCCAATCCTTATGGGATTCATTCAAGAGTACATTGTATCTATTGTTGTGTGAACATGATTTGCTTCAGAACGGTCTCATATTCAAGTAATGTGCAGATTAATGCTCCGTCACTGACCAGGGACGCTAACCTGGAAGCATTAAACTGCACGTTACTTGAATATGAGACCATTCTGAAGCAAATCATTTTCACACAACAATAGATATACAATGAACTCTTGAATGAATCCCATAAGGATTGGAACAATCATCTCCCAGCATTTCCACTGATTCCCACTGATCAGTTACTAGCCTTCCCCTTTAATAACTTCCTGTGTACTCAAAACATTAGTGAATGCAAAGGATTTCAACTACAGTTACATGTAGTATACACAAACACGAGATTACATAACATATCCTGACCATTGCAGATAATACAGCTACAAAATACAGGGTACTAAGAAAGTAATTAAATGACTGAGCTTCAACCAACCTTGAATTGTAGAGGGCAAGCTTTCGTCCTCTCCTGAGGACTTTCTCAAGCCTAATGCAGTGGAGTGTTGTCTTGCTGCCGTTGCCTGTCTTTATTAATCACTGGACCATAGATTGGTGAAAGGGTATATCCCGAGTCTCTGTTGAGAGCTGGATTGACCCTTCTGATCCAAAGTGCTTCCTTTATTTTTCTTTTCAACCAGTTGCTTTCAAAGTCAATGATACGCGCCTCATCCCATTCAATGTTGTGTCCTGTGTTGTGAGAGTGCTCAGCTATCGCCGAGTGTGATGGATTGTTTAGTCTCAGTGCCCTTTCGCCAATTACCGCAACCATCTTCGGTATACACATCGTTGTCTTGACTTGGATTTAACACCTCCCAGTTTGAAACTACGTTGCCCCATCAAGAACGCGTCGTGTAAACTACTCATCAAGAACACTGAACGTAAACTTCTTCACCAGCGTATCCAGGAAATACACAACAAGATCCATGGATTAAATCAAAGCATTGAATTTCTTTCCTCATCACTTAAAAACACCATCACACAAGACCTCTACAAGGAATTGGAGATCCAGTGCAAAGCAAGACAGGAGCGTACCTTTCTGAAGACCAAGGAACGACACATCAAGAAATTACATCTTCTGGAATCAAGAACGCGGAAGTTGAAGTCGACTGCCCGCGAAACCAACACCAGGGATCAGCGACTTGTCGTGAACCTATCCTCTAAGGCACTAAGTGAAGAGCAATCCCGTGTTCTTGAAAAGGGATTGAACTTTGCTATCACTCACCCGTCCATTCCATACGATGACATTATTGCAAGTACTGAACAGGTATGTCACAAATTACCGGTAAATGAGGCTAACAACCTTCGGTCTGAGGTTGCCAGCATTTTGAAATCTGCTAAACCCCCCAGACCTAATGTCTCTAGATCCGAAAATGCAGCACTCAACAGTTTGGCAAAAGATAAAGATCTAATTATTCTTCCAGCCGACAAAGGAAGGGCTACAGTTATTTTGGACAAGTCTAACTATCAAGAGAAAGTGGAACAATTACTTTCGGACACCAATACCTACTCCAGTCTCAAGAGGGATCCCACAAGTAAGTTGAAATCCTCCTTATCAAAAACTTTGAGGGAGCTCAAGGACAAAGGTCATATCGAAGAGAAAACTTATTATCGTGTCTCTCCTTCTGTTTCGTGCCCATGCACTGTCCCTAGACTTTATGGTCTTCCCAAGATTCACAAACTCAACGTTCCACTGCGGCCTATTGTCTCCTCTGTTGACTCAGCCACATATAATCTTGCCAAACACCTTGCTGAGATAATTCAACCAATTGTTGGTCGCACAGATAGACATATTGTGAACACAACAGATTTTGTTGAGAAGGTGACATCTTGCAAAGTTACAGCCAATGAGAAACTGGTGAGCTATGATGTCAGTTCCCTTTTCACAAGTGTTCCAGTAAAACGGGCTGTGGAAATTGTGATAGAGCATCTACAAGAAGACCAAACACTTGATGATAGAACAGGTTTAAGCCCGAATGAAATTGGTCAGCTGTTGAGTATTTGTCTTGAAAATACCTACTTCACTTACAATGGCAAGTTATATCAACAAACTCATGGAACACCTATGGGATCACCTATCTCACCGGTCGTTTGTAACTTGTATCTAGAACATCTGGAAGAAGAGATCTTTTCGAATGCCCCCCACCCCCCTAGAATCTGGTGGAGATACGTGGATGACACTTTTGTTATCATTGACAGAGACCATATTGACGAATTCACTAAGTACATCAATAGTATAGACCAACATATTGAATTCACTGTTGAGCAAGAAGTTCAAAGGTCATTGAATTTCCTAGACACAAAGGTCTCTGTCAACCACGACCTTTCAGTTTCTATCACTGTGTACAGGAAACCAACCCACACTGACTCCTATTTGAACTTCGACTCGGATCATCCACTCAACACAAAGGAGGGAGTTGCTAGATCTTTGTATTTGAGAGCTCGAAATGTAACCTCTGACAATGATGCACTACGGAGTGAATTCCACCATATTGACAAGGCCCTTGCAGCATGTGGATACCCAGCTTGGATGAGACAAAAAAGCCAAGGACAAAACAAGAACTAAGTCACCCACAAAGGAAAGAAAGGAGGCTAGCATTAGGGTAGTCCTCCCCTTCGTAAACACCATATCCTCCCGTCTGAAAAGAGCATTCCACAACAAGGACATTGACATTGCATTCAAGAGCTCTAATACCCTGAGAAGTAGACTAGTCCATGCTAAAGACAAAGTCCCAAGGCAAATAAGGTCAGGCATTGTATATAAGATCACTTGTGCTGATTGCCATGATTGTTACATTGGGGAAACCAGCAGAACCTTGAACGAGAGACTCAAGGAACAGAAAAATACCTACTTCACTTACAATGGCAAGTTATATCAACAAACTCATGGAACACCTATGGGATCACCTATCTCACCGGTCGTTTGTAACTTGTATCTAGAACATCTGGAAGAAGAGATCTTTTCGAATGCCCCCCACCCCCCTAGAATCTGGTGGAGATACGTGGATGACACTTTTGTTATCATTGACAGAGACCATATTGACGAATTCACTAAGTACATCAATAGTATAGACCAACATATTGAATTCACTGTTGAGCAAGAAGTTCAAAGGTCATTGAATTTCCTAGACACAAAGGTCTCTGTCAACCACGACCTTTCAGTTTCTATCACTGTGTACAGGAAACCAACCCACACTGACTCCTATTTGAACTTCGACTCGGATCATCCACTCAACACAAAGGAGGGAGTTGCTAGATCTTTGTATTTGAGAGCTCGAAATGTAACCTCTGACAATGATGCACTACGGAGTGAATTCCACCATATTGACAAGGCCCTTGCAGCATGTGGATACCCAGCTTGGATGAGACAAAAAGCCAAGGACAAAACAAGAACTAAGTCACCCACAAAGGAAAGAAAGGAGGCTAGCATTAGGGTAGTCCTCCCCTTCGTAAACACCATATCCTCCCGTCTGAAAAGAGCATTCCACAACAAGGACATTGACATTGCATTCAAGAGCTCTAATACCCTGAGAAGTAGACTAGTCCATGCTAAAGACAAAGTCCCAAGGCAAATAAGGTCAGGCATTGTATATAAGATCACTTGTGCTGATTGCCATGATTGTTACATTGGGGAAACCAGCAGAACCTTGAACGAGAGACTTAAGGAACACAAAAGGGCACTGAGACTAAACAATCCATCACACTCGGCGATAGCTGAGCACTCTCACAACACAGGACACAACATTGAATGGGATGAGGCGCGTATCATTGACTTTGAAAGCAACTGGTTGAAAAGAAAAATAAAGGAAGCACTTTGGATCAGAAGGGTCAATCCAGCTCTCAACAGAGACTCGGGATATACCCTTTCACCAATCTATGGTCCAGTGATTAATAAAGACAGGCAACGGCAGCAAGACAACACTCCACTGCATTAGGCTTGAGAAAGTCCTCAGGAGAGGACGAAAGCTTGCCCTCTACAATTCAAGGTTGGTTGAAGCTCAGTCATTTAATTATTCATCATCCCCAGCCGATGAAAGTTTTTAGTATCATTCGTGAACTATTTGGCCTGGATGGCCTCCATCTAGCGAGGGAATACGAACAAACCTTGCTCACTCTCGCCAATTACCGCAACCATCTTCGGTATACACATCGTTGTCTTGACTTGGATTTAACACCTCCCAGTTTGAAACTACGTTGCCCCATCAAGAACGCGTCGTGTAAACTACTCATCAAGAACACTGAATGTAAACTTCTTCACCAGCGTATCCAGGAAATACACAACAAGATCCATGGATTAAATCAAAGCATTGAATTTCTTTCCTCATCACTTAAAAACACCATCACACAAGACCTCTACAAGGAATTGGAGATCCAGTGCAAAGCAAGACAGGAGCGTACCTTTCTGAAGACCAAGGAACGACACATCAAGAAATTACATCTTCTGGAATCAAGAACGCGGAAGTTGAAGTCGACTGCCCGCGAAACCAACACCAGGGATCAGCGACTTGTCGTGAACCTATCCTCTAAGGCACTAAGTGAAGAGCAATCCCGTGTTCTTGAAAAGGGATTGAACTTTGCTATCACTCACCCGTCCATTCCATACGATGACATTATTGCAAGTACTGAACAGGTATGTCACAAATTACCGGTAAATGAGGCTAACAACCTTCGGTCTGAGGTTGCCAGCATTTTGAAATCTGCTAAACCCCCCAGACCTAATGTCTCTAGATCCGAAAATGCAGCACTCAACAGTTTGGCAAAAGATAAAGATCTAATTATTCTTCCAGCCGACAAAGGAAGGGCTACAGTTATTTTGGACAAGTCTAACTATCAAGAGAAAGTGGAACAATTACTTTCGGACACCAATACCTACTCCAGTCTCAAGAGGGATCCCACAAGTAAGTTGAAATCCTCCTTATCAAAAACTTTGAGGGAGCTCAAGGACAAAGGTCATATCGAAGAGAAAACTTATTATCGTGTCTCTCCTTCTGTTTCGTGCCCATGCACTGTCCCTAGACTTTATGGTCTTCCCAAGATTCACAAACTCAACGTTCCACTGCGGCCTATTGTCTCCTCTGTTGACTCAGCCACATATAATCTTGCCAAACACCTTGCTGAGATAATTCAACCAATTGTTGGTCGCACAGATAGACATATTGTGAACACAACAGATTTTGTTGAGAAGGTGACATCTTGCAAAGTTACAGCCAATGAGAAACTGGTGAGCTATGATGTCAGTTCCCTTTTCACAAGTGTTCCAGTAAAACGGGCTGTGGAAATTGTGATAGAGCATCTACAAGAAGACCAAACACTTGATGATAGAACAGGTTTAAGCCCGAATGAAATTGGTCAGCTGTTGAGTATTTGTCTTGAAAATACCTACTTCACTTACAATGGCAAGTTATATCAACAAACTCATGGAACACCTATGGGATCACCTATCTCACCGGTCGTTTGTAACTTGTATCTAGAACATCTGGAAGAAGAGATCTTTTCGAATGCCCCCCACCCCCCTAGAATCTGGTGGAGATACGTGGATGACACTTTTGTTATCATTGACAGAGACCATATTGACGAATTCACTAAGTACATCAATAGTATAGACCAACATATTGAATTCACTGTTGAGCAAGAAGTTCAAAGGTCATTGAATTTCCTAGACACAAAGGTCTCTGTCAACCACGACCTTTCAGTTTCTATCACTGTGTACAGGAAACCAACCCACACTGACTCCTATTTGAACTTCGACTCGGATCATCCACTCAACACAAAGGAGGGAGTTGCTAGATCTTTGTATTTGAGAGCTCGAAATGTAACCTCTGACAATGATGCACTACGGAGTGAATTCCACCATATTGACAAGGCCCTTGCAGCATGTGGATACCCAGCTTGGATGAGACAAAAAGCCAAGGACAAAACAAGAACTAAGTCACCCACAAAGGAAAGAAAGGAGGCTAGCATTAGGGTAGTCCTCCCCTTCGTAAACACCATATCCTCCCGTCTGAAAAGAGCATTCCACAACAAGGACATTGACATTGCATTCAAGAGCTCTAATACCCTGAGAAGTAGACTAGTCCATGCTAAAGACAAAGTCCCAAGGCAAATAAGGTCAGGCATTGTATATAAGATCACTTGTGCTGATTGCCATGATTGTTACATTGGGGAAACCAGCAGAACCTTGAACGAGAGACTCAAGGAACACAAAAGGGCACTGAGACTAAACAATCCATCACACTCGGCGATAGCTGAGCACTCTCACAACACAGGACACAACATTGAATGGGATGAGGCGCGTATCATTGACTTTGAAAGCAACTGGTTGAAAAGAAAAATAAAGGAAGCACTTTGGATCAGAAGGGTCAATCCAGCTCTCAACAGAGACTCGGGATATACCCTTTCACCAATCTATGGTCCAGTGATTAATAAAGACAGGCAACGGCAGCAAGACAACACTCCACTGCATTAGGCTTGAGAAAGTCCTCAGGAGAGGACGAAAGCTTGCCCTCTACAATTCAAGGTTGGTTGAAGCTCAGTCATTTAATTATTCATCATCCCCAGCCGATGAAAGTTTTTAGTATTACTAAGAAAGTAGTCTACAATACATGTGTACACTGATCAGATCAGATTCTACATCATCAATCACAGTATGGTACCTTATAGGAATAATAAAATGCTATCTGTTTGAACTTAACCCTCTAGTTCCTACTTCCAGCATGTACAATGGAACAAGATTAATTTCCCAATCATGAGACCAGATACTAAAATTTATTGACACACAGACATCCAATGCTACATTGCTTCTACAATGCAGATTATCGGGTCCACTGAATCTATGCTGTTTGAGGATTTGGAGGTTCAGCGTGGAGGGTTAAGTGGCTGTGTTTGAACAACTTTACTGTCTCATCTCTTGAACAGTTACTCTTACCCTGATGAGGGAGGCAAAACGCGATGCAAAGAAGACATACTTAGGCCTATTCTCTTCATTTGTCCTGCTTCAAACTTTCATCCGAGCATATTATGTGTAAGATATGCTTCGACGACAGGTGTAACATTTTGGCAGACCTTGTACACAGTCTAAATTGTTAATTTTGTTGATGGCTGAGCAACTGTGGCAGTTCTGATAAACAGAAAACAAATACAGCATGTGGGACTGCTACCAATATGTACAATGTCGCAATTTAACATGGTGATGAACAAAGTTCAGCATCAGAATTCTAAATTAGGGTTTGAAATCTATCTAAAATTGACTTTAAATTAACAATAATGGACTTCATTACTTTGGTTCCAGATTTCAGAATAGTACAGTGTATGCTATATAAGAAGCTTGACTCATACAACGGGTATTTTGATATCTACGATCACTTGATACGAGTTGCATACTTTCTGTGAAACAGGGAAATTTTCAGCAGCACAACATTTTCACACATACTGTAGTGCTTAAAGGGACGCAGTCCTCACGAAATTTAAGAAAATATGTTGTTGTTGGTACCTCCAATGAACTACTTTCATCAAAAACAAACTTTCAAATCACCAAATAAGCTCGTACATTTCGGTTAAAAAAGTGTGACTCTGCAAATGAGCAAGTCTTGGCGGAGAGTCATACGTCATCGATGCACAACTCTTTGCAGCGGTGTTCTGCTCGTCATCCCTAGTTATTTATAAATACATGTTTACTATTCATTTTTATATTAATTGTATATATAAATAAGCTTGAAATATTTTGTTCGAAATAATAAAACCACATATTGTCACATTTTATGAAAAAATCAGATATGATCATTTTGAACACTTAAATTGGTTTTCTGAGGCATGGCTGTCAACTTGAGAGTAGGGCATCAATGACGTTGCACCTTTTGGCAGGCTCTTACACGATCGCTCGCAGGAATTATTTTTTTAAAAATCGCGTACGGAGACAATTTTTGATGTCCACGCGCATAAATTGGTGAGAGGTTATATTTTTTACTCTTCTTAATTATCAGTACAGTGAAAATCTCAGGACTGCTTCCCTTTAAAAGCAATGGCCACACACACAAACTTTTACTTTTGATAGGGAGACTACCTATTACCATGGTTTTGATTGGGGGCAAGCAGTGGCCTGCAGTATACAACAAACTACATCGATCACATTGCACAATTGCAGTATGATGTACATTGTATATTCCAGCCTGTTAACCCAGCAAACAATGATAAAACTGATGTCCTTTAAATGGAATCCGTAGGTAATCTTGAGATGAAAGCAGTTTTGAGATTATGTTTTGTCAATATGAATGGTGTATCTGTCAACAGAGTTACTTGCTTGGTAGTAACTTTCCCTCAATGACTTTACTGTTTCCTCCATTGTAAAGGCAAACATGTCCTCATACCACACAAGAGTTCACACATTGTGAGCTCAAGTGTCTTCTTGGAGTGGTCTACAGTACATTAATTCTAGTAATAAACACACCTGATTTACATTAATTATAATACCTTCTCCCTACAAACATGACCATGAATGGTCAAACATCCATTCAATGCAAAGCCTCCTCAACCAATAAAGTCTGTACAACACCCCATTATTTATGGGTGTCTTGCACTCGATGAACCCAGTACACATTGCTGCCCTATTACAACCATCTTTACAAGCAATACAACATTTTTATACATTCTGCATACACACACTCAGACTACAAACACAAGTTCATACAAACTCAGAAAAATCACAGTTTTACTTGTACTCGTACATTCCAAGATGCACATCATAACAAAAACAATTACAGTATGTACACTCAACGTGACTGCACACTTACAATGTACCTGGATGTACAATGATTATACCCTCTTGTAATAATATCAAGACATGAGCAGAAACAACAATCTCATACAGATACATTCAGAAACATATAATATCCCACACACATCTTTGTGTCTCATAACTGCTGAAATTCATAAAGGAATATAATCAATAAAGAATGAAGAAGGGCAGAGGAGAAATTCCTCAGGAAAGTAAAAGATTTGCAAACTTACTCTATGTAAAACTTGCGGAGGATGTCATCACTGCCAAGGAAGCATCTCAGATAACTTTCCAATGCTCCTTCATTCAAAGATTGGTATAGCCATGCTCGGCCTGAATATGGCACAGGGAAAAAATTTGGCAAATGTGTCATTTGTCACTCATCACACCAAGGCCCTACTGTGGATTAAGTATTTTGCTTTACACTCTACAAGAAATTAAACTAGCTAAATGAGCAATGATAGAAATAATGACAAAAAGCAATCATTACATACTTTCTATTTAATCTATGGTAAATTATTCACAAATACCAATATGGAATGGAATAAACAAAAAATTACAATTTGTGTTGCAACATCAATTCAAAGACAATTTGATCAAATATTAAAATGTTGATACATTATAATAGGTCCTGTTTACCTTTGGGAACAGTGAGTAAAAAATGTTAAAGATATCACATTTGATGCACACATGTAGATCTGTTGTATCACAAAACATCCTTCCATATATACAATTTTTGCAATAAAGCTTAAAATAGGAGATATCAGTATTTTTCTCATCAAACCATAACTGTCGAGGGTTTTGATAGTCTGGAAACACATTGTTCACATTTTGTGTATTTAACAATACTTATCATTGATGTTACGGATTCAAATTTTTACAGCAGTTGATTCTATTCCAAACTCATATTTTAGAACTACAATCAAAGCACTAATGCTGGGTTTTTTTAGAACTACATGTACTTTAAAGCACTAATGCTGGGTTTTGTTTCATCTGCAAATGGTAAATTATGCCTTGAAGAGTATTTCACCTTCACAAATAAGAAAACAACATACTGAGCTATTAAGTAACACTTATCTTTGTATGGCAAACAGTGGCATGACCTGCATCATATACCGTCTGGTATTCTCTGTACAATTGTACTTTATTAGCACACTTGATCTGGTACTTGCTAAATTACAAACAATCCTGAATACATTCTGCCAACAGAAACCACACTTCTGCCATGTTTGTTTCTACAGCAGGAAAACTTTAAAAACAGATTCAGTTCACAAATTGATGCATACTTGTACACATGCCTCATTATCCACGTTCCTGTAATACATGTAGGCAACACAGCAATATTTAAGAGCAAGTTCAACATGTGCGTAATGTTAAGTCAAGGTGACAACCTTTAAATTTTCTATTCAGTGGGTTACCAGTGCACTCACACAAAGTATTTCAAATTGCAGTCATTCATAATCTTAATTAAATTCCTACTGTCTAATAGATACATGTATGCAGTCATGATTGCTTAGTCTGCTAACTTTCATGACATCACAGTTGCTAGAGCTTTCAGGAAATGAATACAAAAACAAGAGACCCGCGGGTCTAGCGCTCACCTGAGTATCGCAAGTTCACCTTTCACGCAGTCACTAATCTAAATTATTCACAGCTCTACCAAAATTTGACGAGGCATTCTCAAGTGGAAGATGAAAATGTACAATAACGGCCCAATTTTTTCAAGATTCCTTAATTTGGGGGAATTGGGGCCCCCTGGGGCCCTCTGGGTGGGGCATGGTGCCCAGTTTGATAAATTGAGATCCTGACCACCTAGGGATGCTACCTGCCAAGTTTGACAAAAATCCATCATGAGGTTTTCAGGAAGAAGATGAAAATGTACAATTCAGGCCTCCATTTGGACCCTTCCAACCACCCCCCCCCCCCACCCCCAAGAGGGGCACCCCTGGATCTCCTATGAACAAACTTGAAACTACAGTCATTACTGTACTCACTCATAGTATTATCTCAGCTCTATAACTTCTGATTCTAGAGAAGATTTTTAAAGATTCCTTCATTTGGGGGGTTTGGGCCCCCTGGGGGCCCCCTGGGCGGGGCATGGTGCCCATTTTAACAAATTGAGATCCTAACCCCCTAGGGATGCTACCTGCCAAGTTTGGTGAAAATGGGTCATGGGGTTCTCAAGAAGAAGATAAAAATGTACAATTTAGGCCCCATTAGGACCCCTCCTCACCCCCCCTGGGTCCCAAGGGGGGCACCCCTGATTCTGCCATGAACAAACTTGAAACTACAGTCATCAATGTGCTAACTCATAGTATTAACCTAGCTCTATCACTTCTGGTTCTAGAGAAGAAGATTTTTGCGGATTCCTTAATTTTGGGGGGTTTGGGCCCCCTGGGGGCCCCCTGGGTGGGTCATGGTGCCCATTTTAACAAATGGAGTTCCTAACCCCCTAGGGATGCTACCTGCCAAGTTTGGTGAAAATGGGTCATGGAGTTCTCAAGAAGAAGATGAAAATGTACAATTTAGGCCCCATTAGAACCCTTCCCCACCCCCCTCCCCTGGGTCCCAAGGGGGGCACCCCTGATTCTGCCATGAACAAACTTGAAACTACAGTCATCAATGTACTAACTCATATTATTAACTTAGCTCTATCACTTCTGGTTCTAGAGAAGAAGATTTTTACAGATTCCTTAATTTTGGGGGGTTTGGGCCCCCCTGGGGGCCCCCTGGGTGGGGCATGGTGCCCATTTTAACAAATTGAGTTCCTAACCCCCTAGGGATGCTACCTGCCAAGTTTGATGAAAATCGGTCTTGGGGTTTTCAAGAAGAAGATGAAAATGTAAAAAGTTTACGCACGACGCACGACGCACGACGGACGACGGACGACGCACGACGGACGACGCACGACGGACGCCGGACGAAGGGCGATCGCAATAGCTCACTTGAGCCTTTGGCTCAGGTGAGCTAAAAAACTAGAAATATCACTTAAGGTGATTAATACCCCCGCCCCGTGATGACAGTCTTACCCAAGGAATGATCTTTCCTTGATCTTCTGCCATTTAAATGCCGTTACCATGGCAACGCAGCTTCCGACACGTCCGAAAAATATGTCTTGCACATCTTCCCACCAAGACTATTGTGTGTGCCACATTTCATAAGCTTTTGTCAAAAACTGAGGAAGTAGTTCAATCCACAAGATCTTTCCTTGATCCTCCACCATTAATATGCCGTTACCATGGCAACGTAGCTTCTGACACGTCCAAAAAATATGTCTTGCACATCTTCCCACCAAGACCAATGTGTGCGCCACATTTCATGAGCTTCAGTCGAATACAGAGGAAGTAGTTCAATCCGCAAGATCTTTCCTTGATCTTCTGCCATTTATATGCCGTTACCATGGCAACGCAGCTTCCGACACGTCCGAAAAATATGTCTTCCACATCTTCCCACCAAGATCAAGGTGTGTGCCACATTTCATAAGCTTTGGTCAAAAAACTGAGGAAGTAGTTAAATCCGCAAGATCTTTCCTTGATCTTCTGCCATTAATATGCCGTTACCATGGCAACGTACTTTCGGGTACTGTCAAAAAATGTGTCTTGCACATCTACAACCAAAGGCACACATCTGTACCAAGTTTCATGGAAATTGGGCAAAAACTGAGGAAGTAGTTTGCAACACAAAATTTTCCATCATTTTGGCTCATAATATGTGAGCTGTTACCATGGCAACATACTTTTTGTCACTGTCAAGAAATGTGTCATGCTGACCTATATCCTAAGACAAACATTCAATATGAATTCCATGAGAATTGGAAGAACACTGATGAAGCAGTTTTGCCATGAAGCATTTTGCCCAATATTTTACCAATAACATGCCGTTACCATGGCAACGCACTTTTTGCCACTGCGGAAATATGTGTCTTGCACATTAACATATTCAGACGAACATCTGTACCTAATTTCATAAAAATTGATCAAAAACTGTGGGAGGAGTTCGCGACGCAAGATTTGTACCCATTTTTGCCCATAATATGCCGTTACCATGGCAACGTACTTTTGGGTACTGTCAAAAAATACGTCTTGCACATCTACAACCCAAGGCACACATCTGTGCCAAGTTTTATGGGAATCGGTTGAAAACTGAGGAAGTAGTTCGCCACGCAAGATTTGCAACGGACCGACCGCCCGACCGACCGCCCGACCGACCGTCCGCTGATTCCTACATACCCCCTTCAAACTTCGTTTGGCGGGGGTAAAAAATGTAAGAAACACTTTCAACTTCAGACAAGTTCTTATTCAATACTTTGATAATACTTTACATGTCAGAACTTATCCTACAATGTAGGTACAGTACAAATTGTCAAGAACTAAGGAAGGTGACTTACTCCGTCCAAGATCCGTTGCCAACCGATCCAATGCCTTGATGTCAGAAATAAGAAGCTTGTGAGTGAAACGCTTCACAAACACCCAGTAACCAGGAGTGATTTGTTTCAACCTGTTTGTCAATTAAAGAAACAAACAAGGCAGGCACTTTCAAAGTTACATTTGTATCATTACAAGAAAATGCATTAGATCCAATAGTGATCCGAGCACTAGTTTACATCCACTCTTCTCAGACTGGATATGGACTGAACATTATCATGCACCTGGACAACACTTTTTTTTTGCTATTTTATCCATTTCATTTTATTTCTACATCTGACAAAAAGAACATACAGTACAGTAAAAATGTAAGACTCTAAGAGCCGTACAAACATAGAAATACAGGAAAAAAAATCATCATTTGTGATGCAGAGAATCATTACAAAATCATTTGTATTTGCAAGCTTTTACAATTACCATGATAAAAGAAATGCGCATGACAAGAGACTATTCTAATTTTATAAGAAAACATGTCTCTGGGTTTTAATACTTTCTTCCTTACCCATGTAGAAACGCATGGTCCAAGTGTTCAACGAGTCTCTGTAGAGGACGTGCCTCGTTGCCAATTTTGACAACTTCCCCATCAGAGCTAAAGGCATACGCCTGAACCTGTGTGAGGGGAAAAGACAAGAGAAAGTCTGAGTTTTGTATGTATCTTGATCTATATTTACACTGCTTCAAAACTTACAGCTGTTATGTGTTGCTTGAAGGTTTGCATGTATATCTGTAACTATACACAGCCCAGTCACTGTAAAAAAGCGACAGGGCTGTACCAGGGTGGTGCACAACAACAAAGCGAACATGAAGAGAACATCTCGATCGCTTTGAGTTTTGATACTTGACATCATTTTTGTCACCTCATACTCAGTAAAGATAATCTTCATTAATTAGACTTCATTTCTATGTTTAATGTCGATTATATGATTATAAGATTATATATGCAAACAGTGGGTACATTGTCTTTCACTGACGGCCACTTTGAATAATCGGGAGTTCACGCGATCGGAGCTGCACTTTCATTCAAAGTGGCCGTCAGTGATAGACGATGTACCGTTCACACACACTGCATATAATCTTCATTTTCGGTATGTTGTGAACTGTGGATGTCAATATCTATAACATAGAAATGAAGTCTATTTAATGAAGATTGTTTTTAGTGAGTTTGAGGTGACAAAAATGATGTCAAGTATCTCATAAACTCAATGCGATCATCATGCTTGCTTCGTGTTCGCTTTGTTGTTGTGCACTACCCTGTGCCTGGTACAGCCCTGTCGCGTTTTTACAGCGACTGGGCTGTGTATAGAACATCTAATGTTATTAGTTAGTTTGCATGGCAAAGCAAATGAGGGAAAAAGGTTTGCAGTATAAAAATTACCACAATGTGTTTCTAGTCCTTATCCGGATCATTGCTTGGCAGAATACAAGCCTAGAAAGAGGAGAATATTGAGGAGGGAAGTGACATATATGGGGGTTGTAAGGAGGGCAAACAGTGAGGGGTGGGGGACAGGCTCCGCTCTTCGCGCAACAAACAACAGACTAACAGTAACACTTTACAGCAACGCGACTACCACCAACTAAGGCACTGCACCAGTTTACCCCGGCACGGGGCACTATAACCAGTAACAGCTGGCTGGTTGGGGTCACTGGTGTGGTTAGAGGGTCGCTGTAACTGCAACCAGCCCCAACGCTACGCGATCATCATGCTCGCTACGCGTTGGGGCTGCGCATTGTAGGATTTCGGATCTGGAAAGGCGTACTATCGCGGTTAAATTTAACCTTAATGACTTTAAGTGATTCGGTCGACAGGGATCTCCGAGATCAAAAACCGCTCACGAAGACGGGATTTGAAATCTCTGTGCTTGCGCGAGTCGGTAGCACTGTAGCCTTTTTGACCAGGTCCAGGCACTCTTGCTGCGCCACATGGGCAATTCCACGGTAACTCGCGTTACAAATAATGGGTACATTTTTGGGATAATGTGCCAATATCTTTGTAATTGGTAGGATCTACAAGTTACTTTTTTCATCATGGGTTAAGTAGACATACACCAACCAAATGAATCCAGAAAGAAAAATAAAGGACAAACATGTTGGGATTCTTGAATCATTTAATTTTGGTAACTCGCGTTACACAAAAAGGACATGGTCAATTCTATGAAGACCTCTTTTTGAAAAGTCTCCTCATACTAGACAATCTTGATAAAAGTTTTCCTACCTTGAATTGACAGTGGGTTAGGACTCATAAATTAACAATATCAAAGTTGAATAACAATGACCTGGAAAAATGTAGGAAGCCTTTATGTCGGTAACTCGCGTTACGGTAACTCGCGTTACATTATGTCCACAAACACAGGGTGACACAAATTGATGACATACAATTGTTCTGATGGCACTGAATCTTGTGTTGAATAATCTGAGAGATGCTTATTTGTGTAGATAGTAAAACGAATAAATGTTAAACAAATATTTTACTAATAAACCCAATAGAAGAGTGTGTTTAAGACTAATAAGAGCTTCACTCCTCATAGAGACCTTGAATATGTTTGAATATACTAGATGATATAGGTGTATTATTACATTGTAAGTTTCAGAGTGTAAAGATGAAAAATGTTGTAAGTCTTTCTAAAACAAAACATAAAAGTATCAAACCCTATACAAGTTTACGAAACAGCTTACAATCTTTCAAAAATTCAAATCCTATCTTTGTGAGGAGTGAAAACTAGTACATTTCTTTGCAACTGATTGACAAAAAGACCAGTTCGTAATTCCACTTTGTGCATGAACAACAAAAGATCATTTGTACGAACAGGCATTTTGGTTTGTAAATTCACTGACATAAGCATCTGTGATGCGATGATTATTCATGCGATCCTTATCTAAATGATGCTTGCCAGCACATCCACCTGACAGCCAGAATGGTATTTTGCAATATAAACGGAAATAAGCTGTTACTGCATTCAATACAAAACAATGAAATGGATGCCTGCTAAATTATAAACTGATGTGAGTATTCTGATCCCCTGATCTAAATGCAAGTTCATTCTTTTTTTGAACAGAAGTTCCATAAATTGTTATTTCATGCAAGCTTATATGCAT
Source organism: Diadema antillarum (assembly GCF_040938485.1). Lineage (NCBI taxonomy): Eukaryota > Metazoa > Echinodermata > Echinoidea > Diadematoida > Diadematidae > Diadema > Diadema antillarum. Next base: position 663,956 of record NW_027270891.1, on the reverse strand, counting down.
TATGCTGCTTTGAAAACAAGTGAAGTGCCGAACCAACTGAGAAAAAAGAAAGGTCATTTGTACCAATGTGTACATGAGCTACAGTGTATACGAACTGGCTTATTACCCTACATCGACGTAAATAAGCACTGAATTGATCAGTGTTTTAGTAGTAGCCATGATAAAAAAGTCATGGGCGTACAATTGTACATACTCAAGCAGTATTCAAACTTACGACCTCCTGATCACCGGACAGGTGTCATCTCCACTAGACCACCGTGCTTTCGCCCGACAGCAAGTGCTGGTTCTAATCCTTATAACATGCAGTGGGTACTGCGTAATTATTCAAATTCAGGAAATTCTTCCATTGAGATGTTTTCATTGCAACTGATTGACAAATTGCCCGACATCAACGTTAATAAGTTCACTGAATTGATCAGTGTTTTATTAGTAGCCATGATAAAAAAAAATCATGGGCATACATACTTGAGCAGGATTCGAACCCACAACCTCCTGATCTCCGGACAGGTGTCATCTTCAGTAGACCACCGAACAAGGATTAGAACCAACACTTGCTGTGCTTTATAGCATTCTGTAATAAAAATTCTGTAATACTGATGCAGGAAATTCAAAAGATAAATCTAATGGTCTCATTCACTGCTGGATACATGTACAGTATGCAGTGAAAGCCAGGCTAGACTCTTCAATGTGGCATGTGATCAGTGGCCTTGATGTTAATCACAGTTTATTAGGCTGCCCTCCTTTGTTTCAGTCCAGCATAGTGTGTATAGCACTGCATTTGATTGTTTTCACCACAATCTAGCTCAATTAAGTGCTAAAATTTGCTTATGTTGGGGGAAACTTGTGTTTATAGTTGGTAACTCGCGTTACATGCCGGTAACTCGCGTTACATGGTAACTCGCGTTACACTTTTCATTGACATTTTTTAATGTGATAACAGTGTTTATTCAAGTCAACATCCTGTGTACAGTATCAGGGTGTGATGAATTTAGAAAATTATGATTCCCAACAAATTACCTCCACTGCTTCCTTCAGAATGAAAAATATTTCTTGTTTTGGTAACTCGCGTTACATGGCTCAAGGGCTGAACTTTCATGTGGTGATTAGAAGTTTTTGAAGGTGGCATAAAAATTTCCTCATGGGAGACTGAAGTAGAACCAATTTGCTTCTTTAAAATAAATCAACTGAAGTGCTAGCAGAATTTTTCTATTAAAAAAAATTATATCAAGTTAAGCATGCATTTTAGCAATTTGGATGACTGAAAAATTGTCTTCAACATTTGTAGCTGTTTCTCGGGAAATATTTGACCGATTGATATAATTCTTTGAGTTTCTTTAACTTCAATATATGGGTAATACATAATGAGTAATTCTTTTGCAATATGATAAAGTTGAAATTTTAGTGCCATGTCCACATTCCCATGGAATTGCCCACATCGTGTGGCTCCCGATCACTCGCTGGGAGCTGGTGAGGGCGCGTTTCACTCGAACCCTTTCACTCGCCACTACACAGCGTGCAGCGAAAGGGCCTGGTTCAAACTTCAAAGGCTAAAAGTAAAATCATCGCGACTCTCATCACTCATGCGTTATTCATATCGCCAATGCGTAAAGTGCCACGCAAAGGTTGCATCAAAAGCCAAAGAATGAATGGGAGGTACATGTATACAGTAGGGGTGCTGGTCCGAGAATGCGGATCGTCCGCACAAACGAGGGTATCTTCGTAAACGCGGACAAATCGCGTCCGCGAAAATCGGGATCGGTAGCTTTTTCGCGGACGATCTTTTTCCTCGGGGCTTTGCGGGCTTAGGGGTACCGAACCGCACGTTCTAGATGCGATAAACGGATTCCTCGTGTACAAATACCCCTAGTTCACCGTCTACTTTTGTGGGTTGTCCGTCTTCCCGTGGATTCATCGCGCGAAATGTGAAAGTCGCTGTGCTGTCAATGGCAATACATGTACACGCATCATGGAGCAACTTAACACACCTACGAAGTCACCAATGCACTTTGCAGTGGAATTACGGCAAATTTGAACGGTATGAATATTTCTTATGAATAAAATATTAATTCTAATTATTGTTAATTAATATTCCGATTTCCGATTGTCTGGTTTGGCGACTGTATGCCGGTACCTACAAATCCCGTTGTGAACACATCGTTGTGTTGAAAACTACTTACTAGTAATGTGTTGTATGTCCGACTGCACGTGCGCAGCTACCGACGCTAGTTTCCCATGTATAATGTATGCATGCACATGGGCATTTAAATGATCAAAGACAAAACGGGAAGTGCTTTAATATTCAAGGAACGGTTGAATAAAACTAACAACAAAACTCTATAAACAAAACAAAACAAAAACAAACGAAAAAAAATAATTGTGAAACAGTGGAAACGAAATTATCAAAGATACTTCTTTCAATCGCATCTAAATGATATTCCCATTTTTAAAATCCTTATGATCAAATGATTTATAAAATAAACTTGAAAATGGCTCCCGTAAGCGAGTACTGCAGCAATTTTAAAGACTGGTCGCACTACAGTTATAGAGTATGCAGTGCTGATAGTTTAACCAAACTGTGTTTGATTTTATGAATCATTGTATCTATGAGGGTGAGCTCTCACCTGTAGGTCCGGCGGTAGCACGCCCGTCATCGTGGAGTCAAGTGAGGGGAGAGGCCAGTGCTATGGTAAGAAAAGTTACCAGAACTTCTCACATGATGGCCCACACGCATGCTTCATTAATTGGTCGGTGAATGATGATACAATTGTATCACATTTGTTTTATTGGTTATTGCATCATAAGCGCATCATAAGCAGAAACAAATTACATGCGTACTTCTTTAGAAGTGTTACACGTGTGCCACATCAATTCTGTTTGAATCTAGATGCAAGTATACAGTGTACTAACCAAATTACATCTGTTAATTTCATGAAGATGACCTCCAAGAACTGATGGATGTTCACATTCAGGAAATGACGGAGTTGCGTAATGAAGGCCAAAACGAACAAGGTAAGCAACGTTACACATAAAAGTAACATTGATATATTGCTACCAATCTGATTCAGTATTAATATCACACTGCATATTTGTATTTCTCTCTGTGAAACTGGAACATTTCGTAACAGTTTTTTATATATTTTCTTTCCTTGTCTTATGGCACAGATCCCAACAGCACAATCGAAGTTGAGCAAGGTAAGATCGTACGATGTGTAGGATAATGGCAGCCCTGAAATAGGCTCTCCACTCTTTCCTGAATCATTATTAATGCTCAACAATGATTCTGCATGTTGCGTTGGCAAGAGGAGCTGATATGGTGCACTTGCGTTACCACGAACGACATATTGTTACAACGTCGAAGCACATGCAAAAATTAAGATCTAAAAATAAACGTCATTGAGTCGCTCAAAAGTAAAACGTTTATAGCTAAATTTTCGATTGAACGAAGTAATTTCCGGGCGACATTGAAAAAGAAAAATGAACGAAATTTATTCTATAAGGTCCTATAACGACATGCGGGACGCTTACGATATACAGCATGACTTCAGCACAAGACAAATTTAGCGAGCGTCTCTTTGATGAAGAACGCATCACATTTTTGTGGGTTTAAATAGCAATCGCTCTGCGTTTCAGGGAACTTGCATTAGGCCATATTATAAGATAATCCGAAATGAAATAACGATCGTTTTTTCCGAAGGTTCGTAATTCCAAAACACACAAATTCTGTTTGCAGTGTACCTAGATGTTCGTTGCAAATCCGAAATAAACTACTGTCCGTCATTGCGACATAGTTTGTATAGCATATGACGTTACTGCGAAGATTCATTTTTCCTTGCGTTCAGTAATCCGAAAATGAAATAAGGTTCGCTATTACGAATGTTCCTTAACCTAAAAATGTTTGGAATCTTTGTGTTTCAAGGTTCGTTAATCGGAAATGAAAATCGTTTGTTAATCCGAAAATGAAGAGGTGATTATAGGACTGCTAACAAAAACATACATCATTGTTTTTAGATCAACAAGTCTTCAGATAATGAACCGTTTTCATTTAAGGATGAACGATCTTTTTTATGAACAATGAACCTTATTTCCATTTTATGATAAACGAAATGAAATAACTAACATTTTCTCATTGACGGATGAACAAACATTCGGAAAAAACGAATGATACCGGTACTTCATTTCGGATTAATGGACTTTCAGCATAGCAAACCTTAAATTTCCTTTTCATATAAAAAGAACCTTTCATTGAAGATGAACAAACCTTCGGAAAAATCGTATGATACTTCATTTCGGATTAATGGACTTTCAGAATAACCATAAATTTCCTTTTCATTTAAAAAAGAACCTTTTGAACAACTGTTACGAACCTTGGGAATAGCGAGCCGTAAAACCGACGACCCGTCGAAACGGCAAACCTTTTATAGTACAACGGAAATTAGGAACAACAAACCTTTAGAATAGTACTCGAATCCTCAACTACTTTGATGTGATTTCAAACTAAGCATGAAGTACAAACAACTTTCTCTATTAAATGTACAATATCGATGAAATTAAAGTGATAGCATTGCATTTAATATTGCTTTTTTGCGTATTATGAGTAGTCGATAATCACATATTTGAGTGTTGTTTTTTTTGTGTGTTGTTGTACACAAAATTTTGATACAACGAAACAAAACTGCCGATCCCAAAGACTTTGTTCTAACGTCAGTACACTGTACTTCGGCAAGATACCTTTTAGTGTGCAGATGTGTTTATTTCATGTATAATTCTGCCCACTACACTCTAAACTGCCGAGTTACTTTTGTTGTACACATTAATTATAGTATTTGTTCTTCTCTTTGATTTAGGGAATGATCTTGGTGGACAGAACACGACAGCAGTTCTAGAAATTGATGTTGAAGGGCACGTGTTCATGCAAGTTGGGCTACTCTCAATTCATGTTCGCATGTTCGGCTTGCTCCTCACGAATGTCGGCTTTCCCGGCGGCTCTCAGTACCAGTGTCACGACGTCATGAAGCATAGCTTGCACTTGTTGTCATGCAATTAACATCCAGAAGTACTGCTCAATGACTTTCCTTCAGCTTGTTCTTGATGGGAATGATGCTGTAACCTTAACTTCTCATGAATTAATTCTGTAGAAAAAGAAAATGACATTTTTATTTCGAAACGGGGAAAACTTGTGTGATATCAAAGTAAGATCATAAAGTGTACGCATAATGTTAAAATATTGTGTACTTGACCAACGGTGTTGTTTATAATGTTAAGGGACATTCCTTCCTGATATGTTGCTGTGTATGAACAGCTATGTGCTTAGCATCTGCCCATTCTGTTTGTAACTGAAAAAAAGTCACCAAACTATCTTTTTCCGAGGACAAAAGATAAAAAGTCTTGACATCAGCTCCTATAATAAAGTCATACTTTTGTTTGTGCCCTCCTCGGCAACTCCAAGGCCAAGCTCTGTCTGTGCCAAACCGTTTGGTAACTGTTTAATAACAATTAAAGTGCAATTTCACGTTCAATACTCTAAAATCTTTTACAATTTACTAAGTTTATTATTATGTCTGTTATACTTAAATTGTCACTGATCTATTTGTTTCTTCTTTTTTTTTGCTTTCCAGTACGTTATCTTACTGCTGAATGTTTCATTATTCTAGGCGTACAATGTAATTAGGCTTTGTCTTTTTTTTGTATTATAATTCTAGTCTATAGCATTATTGTCAGCACAGAAAGGATACATGCATGTATCGTGTACTGTGATACCTGTGCCTATTTTTGTTTAAAAGCTGATTTTTTTGTCTATAGAATTGGCAATAAAATGTGAAGATTTGTGTGTGTGTACTTGTGCGTTTGGTACCGGTACCCGATTTCTTGGCGCTTGTTTTGTTTGTTTGTTTGTTCTTGATGTATGATAACAATTTCCTGGCATTTGGGTATCTCAAACACCCCCAGTTACACATGCATACCCACACAAGACTTCTAATACATGCAGGTTTCGTCAGCGCTATAACATTGAATGGAAAATACTAAATGTGTGTCGTTTTCAATTAAAAATTGTAGTAATTAAATGATAGACGTAAACTGACGTGAAACTCATCTGCCTTTCACATACAAGTCAACATGCTACAATAGGCCGCTTGCAAGAATTATTCACAATTTACAGTATATCCTGAAACGTCCATGAATCCAAGCTCATCTAGATCTAGAGATCTTCTAAATTTTAAATAGATCTACGATTGTAGGTACAATGTTATGCTTGTACATGTAGCTGTATAAACATCACAATGATAGTAGGACATCGATACTCACATTTAGGTTGAAGAGCATTTCACTAATAAAACTCGATCCATATTGGTCCTAGAAACGCAAAATTTGCTCGACTTGTTGATGTCGCAATGCGCAGCATGCAGCGGTACAACGAAGGTACGTTTGTACAGTGTATTATAGAGATAGCCCTATATCATACATGTACAACGTATTACATGTATGTCAGCTTCAACTTACAACAAAACATACGCATGGGCACACAGAAAACGGGGAAAGCAGTGATCTCTGTTTATTGCACATCGTCCTTATTTACGAGGGTCAAAGCAAGAAGCAGTGAACAGTCGCGCTTCTGCGTCCTTACTTTTGGGGACAATCATAGGTTTCTAAGCTTATATCGGTTTTTAAGGACGCGTCCTCATTTATCGGGACGCCGTTCGCCGAGAAGTCGGCAGCTTGCGACGTCGTCACCGTATACGAAGACGACCCTCATATACAAATACGATCCTCATTCTCGGACCAGCACCCCTACTGGTATATAGAGATGATCTCGTAGAAAAACGTCTTTTCAAGACTACATGGGATAAATGAAAATGTGGAAATTAACAAGTGAACGTTTCATATGATTATGAATAAGGTAAGAAACGTACCAGCATACTGTACGTACATTATAACAGTAAAAAAGCGTTTTGTTTACCAACTTATGTTGGTAAATTACGAAACTTATTGTTGCGCGAAAATTTGTGTTGCTTTTCCAACTTACAGAGATAGCACTCTTTTGACTCAGGGCGCTCCCACAGCACTGTGTACAAGGAGCGCACCGGTGAATTAGGGTCGCTGCTCTGGTGCGGTTATGCATCATGTCCATGGCACCACCAGTGTGCACTTGCACTGTACATGCAATACGTACGTAAAATTTATTCAATATGTGGGACTGTTCATTATGGGTAGCGTTTTACGTTTTACACCGTCTCACAAAAACAAATACACGTCGACGAGTTTCATGGCTTACCTCTTTCACAGACCGCGCTATTCCGTCCAAGATTTGATCCTTCAGTTTCACTCGCTGTGATGCCATGACTTCTATCATGGAATATCGTGTGAAATGCACAGTGAAAAAGGCATTTTTATTTCAGATTTCGCCAATCCCGGTAATTTCTCACTGCACGAATGAATGAATGTACACAACGGTGCGCTTTAATTCTACGTACGCTATATGGCTAGTGTTACAGATTATACACCCACACCCACACACACACACACACAACACACACACACACTACGCTCGCTCTGCGCTGTTTGAGTTCGCCAGCAACTAGCGCTTGAATGCACACTCGTGTGTAGGCCTACTGCTGCCATTCAAAGCATGTGCTTTCACGAAAAAGAAAAGAAAAGAAAAGAAAAGAAAAAACTGCACAATACACAACACGCTCCACCACACAATATAACCCTGTGGTCCATGATACACGTTATGAATGGTATTAATAAGACTTGCTTTCAGAGCATTGCTACGAGGAATTCAAAGTTTTTATGATGAAAATCGGTTTTGAAATAGGTGAGATATCCTAAAACAAATTAAAACAATGAAATATGACATATAAGGTGGGTCACTCCTTTTATCTGGATTCTATTCAATTTATTTCCACGAATCTGATAAAAAGACAGTTGTATTGTACATCACAGCATACATCATAACGGCAAACGAAAAATGTACAAAATGTACTTGATATCAAGAGAAATGGAGGAATAACGCTGCGTTATAGGCTTAGACCAGCCTTTCGAAGTTTATCCCCAAGAAATAGCATCGTTTTGGATATCTCAGCCATTACCAAAACCAATTTTCATCAAATAAACTTTGAATCCCTCTTAGAATTACATGCTCTTTCATAATACATTTCATATAAAGAGGTTTGTCATTACCTCATCACACGACCAAAAAAAAAAAAAAGAAAAAAAGTTGGACTGAACGTCAAGCCCCCTCTCAACCATACCATCTTTCAACTACACAAGGTTCGTCGCGACACCGAGCTAACAATAATAATACTTGTTCACTTACTGCAAATGGCAATACTATAAGTTGAAGTCAGTGCCCGCTAATATTTGGTATGAACGTTTGATGAATTACTTGTTGATGGATCCGGCAACTTCCGGTAAAAATTTTTAGGTTTTGTTAACCCACAATTTAGCTTTGAATACACTGAAAATAGATTATATTTTCATGTCCTTGTTTAATAGCTCCTAAACTGTTGCTACTGAAAGTTTAGCACCTCAACTTATTTTAGGCACCCCCTCACTGTTGCATTGTTTATTATGCAATTGAAGGGATTTTGAAGATAGGTGTATAACTGTCATCACATCCATCAGACTCATAGATTGCCGTAATAGGCTTTAATGTTTTCGTGGTTTTTATTTGGGAACATGCAACGCAGATGCATTATATTGGTCCGTGAGTGACCATTCTTCTTCTTCTTCTTCTTCTTCTTCTTCTTCTTCTTCTTCTTCTTCTTCTTCTTCTTTTTCTTTTTCTTCTTCTTCTTCCCTTTACATCTTTCATGATCGTATACTCTCTAAAAAAATCGAGTGAAAAAATTCACTCCTACAAAAAAGAGTGAATTTAGAGTGAAATTGGAGTGAATTTTGAGTGAAAATGTTCATTTTCACTCGTTTTAGAGTGACCTCAGGGATCACTCCAAAATCT